>NW_019272029.1:1369353-1386179 GCF_002738345.1 Cucurbita maxima | reverse complement strand
TTTTGATTTAAAAAAAAAAAAAAAAAACTGTATAACATATAAATATATTATAAAATATATTTCTAATATAAATTTAACAATTTAAGAAAAAAAAAATCAATGTTAGAGTTTAATTTTAGTTGAATTTGAGTTCGGGGTGATTTACTTTTAAGCACAATTTTGTGTGTAACCGTATTTGATTTTGTTCTTTTAGTTTGGACCTTTTTTTTTTTTAGTGCATTTTGAGAAATCTAAATTTGTAGATGAAGCATAGGTAACAGTTATAAAAGTTATAGTGGATAATCTGACCATATAATTTTCGTTCAATTATTTTACCTCATTTTCTCACTTGAAATATGTCTTTTGTTTAGTCATATAATATAAATTCAACCAACTAAAAACATACAAGTTGAACTAGAGATCCCATTTAAACTAAACTAGAGATGTCCATTTAAAGATCAGACCCACGAGGAATAGGGGAGGGAGTAGAGAAAGATTCCTCCCAATAGCTAAATGGAGTCGGTTACAAGGATTATAGGCCTCCCCTCATCTAAATCTCATCTCTCGTCCAAATCCGAAGGACAATTTTTTTGGTAGAATAAACTGGAGGTGATCAACTATGACCAAGTTAGAGAAAGCACGATTTGAGATTACAAAGCTTAGCATATTTGGAAGTAAGAAGACTTAACTAAGATTCACCATTTTAATAGCTGAAGGACAATATAGAAGTTTACTTAAATCGCCACCATTGAAATTATCGCTAAAAGGATGTAAATCCTAGTCCAGATCACCTGCTGCATATCGAAAGCTAAGATCTCGAGGGTCAAGGATTTTTGGCCTACAAAATACAATTAGAAGCAATTCATTTGCAAGTTTACAGGTTAGTGTTTACTTGCATTGTAACTTTGTCAGTCGGCACTTTCAATCTTCATCAGGTCTGTTGAATGCTATCCCCTTGATTGCATGTCGACATTGAAACCTGGAATTATGAATGAAGTATTGATATTGTTGCATAAAAGGATCAAAGCTCTTAATCTGGCACATACTTTCACCAAAACATGGTTCTTTTAATTTTTAGTTTAATGATCTCCAATGCCTTCTAAAGAAAAATATTAGTAAATCAGCATGGTTTATAAAACTAAAAATGTCGTCCATGGCTTGATATGAGTCTATGAGCTTATATTATTCTTAAACTAGAGTTATTTCTTAACAATAGCACCCTCCTTTTATTGATGTCTGCAATAATCAATTCAAGAGTGAAGCTAATCACTCACAGACAACGCACCATTTTAATACCTAACCCGACATATTAAATGTCGATACTAATATACTTAACCAATCATTTTTCTTGAACAATGAATGAAAATTTATTATAGACAACAAACTCTTTTTTCATTTATCTCCACAATAGTGTGATATTGTCTACTTTGAGCATAAACTCTCATATTTTTGCTTTTGATTTCACTCCAGAGATTTCATATCAATAGAAAGAATGTAACGGCCCAAGCCCACCACTAGTAGATATTGTCCTCTTTAGATTTTCTCTCAAGGTTTTTAAAATGGGCTAAAGAGAGGTTTCTACGCCCTTATAAAGAATGTTTCGTTCTCCTCCCTAACCGATGTGGGATCTCATAGAGGATGTCCTTCACTTGTATATCTATTATCTTTTTTTTTTTTTTATCTAGCCAAGGTTGTACTTTGACCCATTACCAACACAATTCCATAATAATAACTGAATATTAAACATTCCATACCAGATTGAATCTTCTACTGAAGAGTTGACCAAGTCATCAGAGTTTCCAACTTGAAATTCACGATCAGGACCAGGATCATTCATCTGGTGGATTTGGGCTTTGCATTTAAATCGTAGTTTGAAGGGCTTTATCTGCATCAAAGATCTTTGTATTATACGATATCAAATTGATTAACAGATTCCAATGCACCAAGAAAGATGCACGCAATGGTGCTTCATAGTCTGGACAATCAAGATGATCAACATCCTCTTATAACCTCAGATTATCCATTTGAATCAAACTGAAAGATCTAATACCAAATGATATTGATAAATGAAAAGAGATGTAGTATATTATACTGAAACAGTCAAATTCTCATGGAACTAGATAGTCTAATATGATTGAGAGATTCAGGATACTGTAGGCAGTTGGAAAATAACTGTTTTATTGACATAAATGGACATACTATATTCTTTTGTCAGAAAACTGGTTGGCATTCCAGTCCCTCAGCTAACTGACATTAAGAAGAATCTCTTTACCATTAATAATTGATTAAACCGGAAACAAGATAAAGCACTCTTCAATAAAAGAGAGATAGATCACAGAACTTCCAAGATGATCTCATTAGTATCCTCATATGAAAATAAAAGCAAAAACGTCCAACGGTTACCTTTTTGCTATACCGGAATTCACGTTTTGGAATGAAGTGCAAGGGCAGATTGATAGAGGAAGGGGCCTTCACCAATAGAAACAACTTAGTAGGGCCTAGAAGAATATGTCATCATTTCTTAATGAGAAAATTTCAAGGATGAGCATTCTTCTCCCAACTTGATCAATTTGCGTTAACGTGCACAACTGTGTACCTGGATATGAGGCAGACCCAGCATCCTTTGAGATTAATGTTCGAATAGCCTGCTATTAACAACAAAACTTGAATCAAATACTGAAAAAATTTAGGAAAAGTACTACAATTCACACGCACCTTTCTTGAAAGAACTTCTGCTGCTTTGTGCTTGACGAAGTAATCTGCACCTCTTACCACAGCATTTTTATGTGAAAAGCACAGCTCATAAACATATTGCGGCCGCAGTGGGGTTGCTCCAAGAATTAATAGTACTTCCTGGACGTTAGGAGTCTCACTAATCAACGATTTGATGGCAGCTTGAAACCCAGAGACTGAATTCATTAACTTCTCCATTCTCTTAATTCCCTGTCTGACCTCCCTCATTCTGCCAGTATGCTTTCTTCGTGACGATGCTTTTAGTTCATTCTGTGCCAATTCACTTCCCTAAAAATAACCGTTCTTATGATCCTCAGATTGATGCAAAAAAGTGTAAAGAAAACTACCCTTTCTCAGCTAACATACCAGCTCTTTGTATTCTTCATGCAAGGTGTCAAATTCAATGCTCATGTCCTGTAGGATTCTGCACATAAGCCACCAGACATCAGTGCTTATGGTACAAGCATACCAAATAGATATCTCATACAATGTTAAATCCTTGTAAATCATATAATTCTAGGGTATAGCAAAATGGAGGAGGAGCCAGAGTAGGGGATGTATAAAATTTATGAACTTTTGACTTCCTAGATATAAGTGATCTACTGAAGATTGAATCAGAAAACCAATGTCTATTGAAACTGAAAAGAGAAGTTTTTAACTCTGTGTACATGTACATTTAAAATGTAGATTACATTTTATTTCAAAGACTAAAATGTGTTCTCGCATACTGATTTTCAGTCTCAAAATAACAAAAGCTACGTATGTTCGTTTCTTTAATGGGTGACCCTTTTCTCCACTGTTAAGGAGAACCATTAGTAGCGATTATTTTCTGTTCCATTGGTCTGTTTCTGTTTAGTTAATTAGCTTCTGTTCATCTGGTTTGTTGTTGTAGTTACTTATGCTTGAACTAATCAGTCTTGTAATTAACAGTTGGCCTCTATATAAAGTCACTGACACAGTATTTTCAATACAAAAGAAAATATTTTAATTCTTTTAAAGCTTTCTCCAAGAGTTCTTTCTCAAGAACATATCATCCGCAATATTTACTTTATAAAGGTGTTCTTGCAAGGGCTTTTTGTAATACTAGGAAAGAAAAAATCAAAAAACATTGCATCACAGGCCATACGACACTGATGCAAAAATCATAGAAGAGATACAAAACAGATAAAAAGAACAAATTAAGCAATGTTTGGTAAAATAAATGTTCTGTTAGCCCACAACATTCATTCTTCTATTCATCATTTTTTGGGCACCGAGATTTGAACCTTGACCTGAAGGACACGTTAGCATTTTTCTATTCACGATTCCATCCGGAACACATTTTTAAACGATCATCTCAGCAATTTACAAATCCTAAAACGAATCATTAATATTATATGACATTTAGAATAGATACAGGTTGAAAATTTCAACATACCAAAAATGAGCATTAAAATTTCCCAAATCTTACAGAGCGAAAGCCTCAGTAAATTTCGAATCGAACAAATCTGATTGCTCCTAGAATCCTTAATTTTCCTCCCCCAAACTCACAAGGAACAATTTCAAATAGAGTGACTGAGGTAATCAAGTCCAACCACGTGCATAAATCAGGCAGCAACTACAATCGACTCAAAACTTAACAAACCAAAAGTATCGATCATAGTCATAAGCGCCAAGGTTGAACTAAACGTAACATCGATCACACAATTTCCATTGGGAATCGAACCTGAATGGATTTTGCCCCCGTTTCCAGCAGTTTCGAAGTTAACAAACGGAAAATACGTTGGAATTGGAAGGAGTAACTTACGAAGGGACTTGTTGGTGCATGTACAAGACGAAGGCGGAGACATCGTTGATGATATTAAACAGTAGAGAGCTGTCGAAGTAATCGGCGGAGGATTCGATCTCCGTATACTCCATCTCTGAGGTACCTTCTCCCTCCATTCCGGCGAGAGAGAGAGAGAGGGAAAGCTGTTTTGCGAGGGATGTGTTTGTATATTTGAATTGAAAAATGGGACGGGAAAGGTGAAGTAGAGGGAACATGATACGACAGCGTTTTATACGTATATGTTTTTTAAAATAAAAATTATAAAAACAATATTTTTTTTCTTTTTTCATCTAGAATTTCTTTCATTTAATATTGTGAAATCGAACTACACTAAAAATAATAAAAATAATTAAAACAAATATTTAGTGCGTAATAAAGTTTTTTTTATCAGTTATTAAAAGAAATTACAATATATAACAGAGACGATGTAGAATTATATTTCCTTAAATTATAAAATATATAGATATCATAAATAAATTTATTATTCAATTTTTTAAAAATTTTAGTCAATTAATTCATGATAAAATTAGTTAAATAATTTAATAAAATGTTAAAATGTTTAGTTTTTTTTTTTTTTTTTTTTTTGTCATTAACACCGATATTCAATTCGCTTCTCTCCCGAGATTGTTATAGCACTCGTAGACACGACGGACAATTTTTTTAAATTTAAAACCAGTNTTTTTTTTTTTTTTTTTTT
The DNA here is from genome assembly GCF_002738345.1 of Cucurbita maxima. Taxonomy (NCBI): domain Eukaryota; kingdom Viridiplantae; phylum Streptophyta; class Magnoliopsida; order Cucurbitales; family Cucurbitaceae; genus Cucurbita; species Cucurbita maxima. The sequence continues at coordinate 1,380,963 of NW_019272029.1, read as the reverse complement.
TTTTTTTTGTCATTAACACCGATATTCAATTCGCTTCTCTCCCGAGATTGTTATAGCACTCGTAGACACGACGGACAATTTTTTTAAATTTAAAACCAGTTAGTTTGTATCGACATCTTTTAAAGAATGTTTACAATTGATATTCACCTTATAACATATTTTTATATAGTTCTAATTATCCTCAACTTAAATGATCTGAGTATTGTCTATTTTTAGATAATTTTAATTATTTTCAACTTGAATTATCTTGAGTATGAATATTCATCGTCTCTAGTATTCATATTTGCAAGTTCAAGCTCAATCATAATAAAATAACAAGCGATCGAACTTTTTTTTTCTGAAACAAACATCTAAAAGTCGACAGAGACTGCATATACATAACATTTGATAAAAAAAACGTCAATTTGAACATAGATCAATGCATAAATTACTGAATAATTGTCTTAAAGGTTGATTGTTCGATTTTTACACATCCAATTGGTGAACTAAAAAAAAAAACTTTTAAAACGATTAAAAAAAAATGATAAAACGATATTTGATTCGTCGTATAACTTTTACGAACACTGCAATATGACATTATTGAAATGTACAAATATGTGAGTAATTTGGATATTAATAGGTCCATTCTTTTGGAAGGAATATCTCTTGGGATGAATGGGCTTGATTTCGGGACACGAAGGAGCAGTTTACATCTTTGCCCTTCTTATTTTTTACCATCGAGTTGCATTCTCTACCATTTTTATTGATTTTGGGATCTGTAATAAGTCACACCAAATCATTTTTGGTTAATAAAATATTTTAGAATAAGAATATTTAAATTAATTATAAAAAATACTGAAAATTTGAACATTAACTATAAAATAAAATATTACTAAATTTTCGATAATACCAAAAATACCCTTCACCATTTTAAAAAGTTCTTAGAAACCGTTGATATTTTATTTAAAAACATTCTCAAACTTTTAAAAGTGTTTTAAACGTACCATCTAGTTTACATGTAATAGGAATTTAGAAAATACATGAGCATACCTTTGCGGGGTGAAATTTGCAGTCCTAGTCCTAGTGCTTGCACATCGAGATTAAGAGCTTGAACAACACGAGCAGGGACCAGAACCATGGAGCAAGCTGCAAATAATTTTACCATTTTCAATCTAAAATTAGGAATCTTATTATTTGTCCTTATACAATAAGACATAAAGTTTTAACAAATAATTATCTGAATAATTTATAACGAAAATTTTGTATTAGATTTTACCTACTAAAAAAAGATGCAACATATTAACGTGTATATCAATGTTTTCCAGTAAAAAACACAATAAACTTCCAAAAATGAATAAATTAAAGGTTTAGAAAATATTTAAATTTATGTTCTAATTTATCGGCAAATTAACAAAAATATCTCTAAACTTTTTTAGATTCTCTAAAAAATACATATAAACTTTGAAAATTTCAACCATATCTTTGAACTTAAAAAAAAAATAAAAAAGAATTACACAAAGCTATTACTATTTGGTTTAAAAACTTTAAAAATACTTTTAAATTTAAAATAAAATAATACAATACTGTATTTAAAAAATACTTTTAACATTATTATTAACTCTCTTTACATTTATTAAAAAAAAATGTTTGATTTTTTTTTTTTTTTTTTTTTTTTTTTTTTTTTTTTTTATACTTCATAGATTATTTTATTATTATTATTATTATTTTAAATTCATTAGTAGAATATTTTTTAATTTTTTAGAAAATCTTAAAGACGTCTTTTAAGTATTAAAAAAAAATAATGGTATTTTTTAAATAGTTTTAAAAGTTAAAAAAGAGTATTTTTAAAATCATATTAAGTGTTTTTTTAACATTTATTATTATTATTATTTTAAATTTAAGGGTATTTTGGAATTTTATCTAAATCCTTCAAAGGTATTTTAATTAATTTAATCCCTAACAAAACCTATTTTAAAAGCAACTTTCTAAACATGTCCTAAATCCTAAATCTATAAAAAAAACATTAATATGACCTTAGATAGTAAGAATTTGTTGACATATATCTAATACAAAATCATTTTTATGGTAACTATTATTTCCACTAGTAATTATTTTAGTTTCGTAAACAACCTGTATTATATTCTCATTTAATATTTATTTAGTATATATTCTTATTTAATACGATAGCAAACTAATAGTGAATTTGAGATTGGATTAGATAAACACAGAGTAGTTGATAATGACAACAAAAGAATAAGAATAATTTAAATAATACTCAATTTAGACTGAATACGAGTCAAATTTCATAGTTCAATCAAATTTCATAATCACACAAATATAAGGTAATGTAAAATTTATTAGATAAACATAAAATTTTGGTCTAATATTGTGGAAGCCGAATTTTAAGACCGAATATCTTAAATATTTATAAGGATTCATAATCAATTGAGAATTAGAGGTTCCTAAGATGACATTCAAATAATATATATTATATTTACAATTAGTTAATTTTCATTTGATTATGACATGTAGTTCCCAGAATCTCATTTTTAATTCAATATGAACAATAAAATTCTAGTTATATTAATTAAAACGAGGAATCTAGAGGCAAATTCCTTTCTCTCTCTGTTTCTTCTTCCTCGTTTTTCCATTAATTGATTGAAAACAGAGAGAGAGAAGCAGAAACGGGTACGCACGAATACAGAATTCTTCCTTGTTTTTGTTTTTTCATTTTTTAATATCTCATTGGAATCATTATTGATTAATTAAAAGATTAATCGGAATCGTACCTGGCTTCTTGTTTGGTTGGTAATTGGTGCCGCCCGTTCCTCGAGGAAGAAAAACGCCGGTGCCGCCTAATTGCCGCCCGCAATCGAGGAAGATTGCTTGCATTCCATGTCCTCCAGCCGTCCAATTCGCCGCGGAAACCGCTGGTTTTTGCCTCTGGTGCGGCAGAGAAGAGACATTACTGAACTTCGATTTCTGATTCTAATTCAATTTCACCGAATCAAAAACAACAAAATCAAGAACACAATCGAAATCGTAACCTAGTGCGTGAAGAAATTAAAATCGCGATCAAACTGTAACAGTACCGTACCGATGAAAGAGCGAAATCAGAAGACGATAACAGAGGACGATCGTGGTGCCGTTGCCGCTGGAGGAAGTACGGTTGTTGTTTGTGGTGGTGTTGCCTCATATACACCTGATGATCATAAAAAAGAAGCGGCAAAGAAAAATTAACACGGAACGTAAACAAACAGAAAACAGAACGGAAAAAAAAAAAATATTAGTCGAGGACTTGAGAGAAGTAGAAGTAGAGAAAAACCTTGATATCGCAAGCCTCGTCAAGAACTTGACTAGGAAGCCATGGCATTGCTTCTTCTACACGAAGTTCCTCGGCAGCCATGGAAGTGAAAGACAGAGAGAGATAGAGGTTTCAGTTTTTGTTTCTCTCTCTAGATTCAGAGACTTGATGAGAGAGAGAGAGAGAGAGAGTTGAGCTCCAATGTCTAACCTGTAACTCAACTAAATATATAGTTACGCGGAGAGGGAAGAGGGAGATTAAGGGAATAAAATAAATAAATTAAGGTCCCAAAAAAATCATTTTTCATATTTTTATTTACATAAAACCGTTACTTTTTTTACACATTCAAACGTCGTCGTTTTTATTTCCTTTTTTGTTTTTAAAGACGAGAGAAGTTTCACCTTGATTTGTGCACGTTTCCACACGTGTGCCTGTTAAATTACAAATTTAACCCTATAATTTTTTAAATTATATTAATATTTTATATAAATACAATAATTAGAGATCAAAATATATTTCTTCTAAAATTAGTAATGAGTGACTTATTAACAATCCTTTAAACTTCCATACTCATTATCTCACATCGTACATCGTACTAATAAAAAATTCAGACGGATATCAATTATCATTGAGTTATGTTCATGTTGACACTTTAATTAATCACGTTCGAATTGGATAAATAAACCATTATAACGACCAAATTTAAAATATGAGGCACCAAAATTTAAACGTTCGATATTAATAAAATTAATACATTTCAATTACCGATAAGAAGGGTAGATGATAATCGAGAAATAAAAAAAAAAGGGGCAAAATTGGAATTTAGAGAAAGAAGTAAGTAGAGGGAGTTGGGTTGGGCTAACCAACTCGGCATTGGCTTCACTTCCAAATATTTTACTATTTATTTTTCTTTTCAATTTAATTTAAATTTATGAAGAAGTCTCCTTTTCTAACCAACCAACCATAATTTTTAACTTTTTTCCCATACCCATAAATGTAAATGTAACGTAAATAAAATATATTTTAAATAAAAAATTTGAGTTTAAATTTCGAATTCTCAATTTAATATATATTATTTTTAACTTTATCATTATATTTCATTATAAAATATAAAAAAATAATAATAAGACAGAGATTTTAAATCTAAAATGAAGCATAATTTAATAATTAAATCCTGAATTATTTTATACATTTTGAAGATTTAAATCTCAAAATTTTATTAAATTAAAACATTGGGTTATTTTAAATTATATTATTTTCTTAATTCTTAGCTATTGGTAAGCTAATATGTTTGTCTTGGTATCAAACGACACGTGGCAACTAGTAGTAGTTATAGGTTACCTAGATTGGGTTAGAGGATTAAGCATAAAGCTAAGTATATGNTAGAGTGGATTTGTTTGTTTTTTGTTTTTTTTTTTTTTTTTTTTTTTTTTTTTTTTTTAAGGAAAAAAAAAAAAACTAAATTTTCATCTGGTTCATTATTAGTATCCATTAATTTAAATTTGAGATATATCTAATTTATCGTTTTATTTTAAGATAATAACTTAAATAAAATGTTAAGTTCATGAAAGAGATATTTTGTGTTTATGTTTTGAAATTTTGAGAAATTCTTAAATTGAGTTGACTTTATGAAATTTAGGTCTTACCTGATTAAGGAATATACTTTGGACAAAAANAAAAAAAAAAAAAAAAAAAAAAAAAAAACTAAAAATTAGGTTGATGTTATGTTAGTTGGGGTTTGAGCTCAAAATTATTAAACCAAACCAAATAAAATTGGATTAGGTCAACCCTTTTAACAAATGGGATTGTCCATTTCTCCAAAAAGAGGGAAAAAAGAACAAAAGTTTTTGGAGTTCAATAGTAGGTTCTAAGTGGATAAGAGGAACCAAAACTTAATTTTATTGTGTTAGATGAGTATGATTTAAAGGAAAAATAATATGAAAATATCAATATTATTTACCATATCTTTTTTGTCGTAATTTAAAATATATTTTCTGTCTTTAAAATTTGCGTTTACGCGTTACTTTGATGTGCTTTGATTGTTATCCATGTTGGAAATAAAAGGTCGATTAATTCTAGTGACAAAAATATTAGAAGAGTCAAATAATTGATATCTATAAGGTAATAGAAAATTGTTAAAGGGTTGTAAAATGAGCTTAATTAACTAAACAATCCATTAATTTTCTCTCTAAATTTGCACCATTACAAAACAACTTGTTACCACATACAAGTACATCTTTCGCTAACTTTTGATTATATGTCGGTCAAAAGTTTACTTTATCGATGTAACTATATCTTATACTTTAAATCTTATTAATTAAATTACAAACAACGTGAAATCATAATTACTCAAAATAAAAATTAACTCAAATCTGTGTACTCACATGTTAATTTATATAAATCAAATTATATCAATAATACTATTTTGCACAGTATTGAGAATTTTTCTTTTTGTTAAAATACCATTTTGGCCCTCGATTTAAGACTAATTCCATTTTAGCACATTCAAATTTAATAAATATATTTTCAAAATAGTAATAACAAAGGTAATTTTTTCATATTGTATTAAACTGTGAACATTTAAAAGCAAAGACACTCGACCATAGTATAATATTATTGTCCAGATTATCGTGCTTCATCCACCGCTAAAACGAACCCTGTTTTCTATCAACCAAATGTTCTAACATCATAGTTATAAACTCATTATCGCCATTTAACATTCTAAAAATGGCATAAGTGATAAAGAGTTCAAAAAACGTGTGAATCAATCTATATTTCATCACATTTGTGAAATAAAAAAAATAATTTAACTGTTCTGAAGTAGGAACTAGATAAACAAAACTGAATAAATATACCTCTAAATGCACAACTTCTGTAGGCCAAGCATCAAAGTTAGTGTTGATAAAACATTGAGAGCATAAAAAATATAATGAACGGAAGAGAAAATGACAGACAATTCAAAACTCGTGATAAAACATGAGCAACCATCTTCATCTGGAAAATCTTTCAACAGCTAAATCTAAAACTTTAATGGCGCAAAACATAAGAAATTATATCTCATCAGCAAAATATAAGTCTCGAGTTAACAAAACAGGTAATTGATCAATCTAAGGGGCAACAACAATTCTGCCAGCAACTTGATCGAGATCCCGTCGCCCGCTTGAAGTAATTCTCCTTCCACTGCAAACCCATGCAAAAAGAAAAACACATCAACCAACATAATCAAATGAATAATCAGTTGTAATGGGAGGAAAAATAGTAGTAATGACTAATATGCTATAACTATAAGCATTGTTTTATAAGGTTAAAGGCAGCCTCAAAGTTGTTCGACTTGAGCAGGCAAGGTGTAAAACTTGAGGTAGTATGAGGGGTAAGTCTCAAATTTAATTAAAAACATTATTCAAATCCTAAATTAGTTAATCAAATATTGCTAAACATAATAATCAAATAAAATACAAAAACCTCTCAAATACAATTTGACACTTAATCTTTAACATCAATTGCTATTATCAGGAGTAGGATTGACTTGTACTATAATTTCTTTTCTTCAATGTTTCAAAGTCGTAGCAATAATTCAAATTGTCACAACTCAAACATTTGTATTTATTAATAATGAGGCAAATCAATATTATTTTTCTAATCATTGCGGAAGACATAAATATTTTAAGCCTCAATGGGTTGTTTTACATAAGCATAAGGCTTTTTTCTATGAAAGGCATGAGCCTGTTATGTTCATCGAAGGCATTCTAGAGGCTAAAAGTGAGTCTGGACTCAATGCAAGCCCCAATAGTTTTATAAAACATGGACTATAAGAAGTTAGTACTCACCCCTTTGGGTCCACATCAACAATGTTCATCTCTTGCAACTGTTGTAGGATGTGCCGGGCGATGGCACCACTGCTTTCACAAAAGTGTGGAGGGCGACTTCCATTCCTCTTGCTTCCACCATAAATTCGCTTAAATGCCCCAACACCAAGACCTCCTCTCAAGTAGATCTTCCTTGCCATGGATGCTGAATGAGTTTGAAATAGTGTTGATAAGAATACCACAGATAGAACATGCATACAACTGCCGCAATTAAATTACATTTTTATTTATTTATTTCATATAATTGGACGTCAAAAAGTAGAAAAAGGGAAACTAACCAGCTCTCACGTAATACCAATCAGGATCATATGGGGCGAGTTCTTTGAATCTTGCAGTTTTGACTATATCTGTCCATGGCGGAAGTTCAACCTGCTCGGCATTGATTTACACAGAAAATAAGTTAAAATCACATATGTTATAGATCATAACTGGTTTATTAACTACAAATTAGTAGCAGGTCATTAGAAAAGTCTACAGCCTAACAATTGCAACCACCATTCTTGATAGTGAAGGATATGTTGAAAAAAAACTACAATAGGTGCCAAAATAAGTAAATAAAATGGGAAAACAATGCAGAATCGAGCACACTCCACGAAAGAACTAGAAACGTTGGAACTTCAAATTCAGTATTCGCTCTGTTTATCGACATCCTAAAAACTCCGTTGAACCGAAAATCAAGTTCTCTCAGCTACCAAAACAGAAAAACCCGATTTGAGAAAACCAAATAGATACCTTTCCGGATCGCTTGAGATGAGCGGCGTAGGCCTTGACAAACTCATGAGGAGAGACATCCTTAACGGTCCTTGCAGTCGCCATGTCTGCGGAATTCAGTGAGCAAAGGCCGGCAAAAGCTCCGATTGCAGAACTAGGGCTTCCGCCTTTCTCAAACTCTAGGGTTTTCGAGGAGAGATAAGTGCCCTGTATTTATATTCGGGAATTTGTGATATTTCAGTTGGGCCGTCTTCATTTTTTGTAGTTTCCGTAATTACCCTTTCACACAAATATTTTAAAAAATTAAATCGCTAGCTTAGTACTGTCTAGTTCTATTTTACATATTTAATTTTTTTTAATTTAATATATAAATTTTAATTTTAGTTTTAAAAATGTTTATACAAAATCCAATAATTTCAAAATGGACGCATTCAAAATAAAATGAATATTTGAAACTAATATTATATTTTTTTAGTTCATTAATTATAGAATGAAAATTTGGAAATCAAGTTTTAATTTTTTTAATTTTCTCTCTATTTTCTTCTTTTTTTAGAAGATAATGCGATTTAAAATAATATGTGTTATAAAAATACACTCTTTTATAACTTGTGGGATAGAAAAATTAAAATAACTTAATATTAAATTATTTAGTCTAAAATACACTCTTTTATAATTTTAATAAACTAACTTATAAATAAATTATTTGCTCTAAGATCGTCCAATTTAACACGTTGTATTAAGCCGTGCATATCAAAATTTTGTGTCGTGACAGCTCATCCACATGCAGCTTTTAAATTGAGCTTATTATGAATGCACGATTCATCGACAAAAAAAAAAAAATTATTGCATTAAGAAAACCTATGTCTCGAGAATTTACAATCTGTGAGATCCCACAATGAGAAATAAACTTTATTTATAAGGGTGTGAAAACTGTTTTAAAAATCTTGAAGGAAGTACAAAAGAAAAACTTAAAGATGACTATATCTGCTCTTAATTAGCTTGAGTTATTACACACCTAAATTTTGAAATGGAATAAATATTTATAAATACTACTGTGCATATTTGGAAACTAAAGTTATAATTAACTTCCTATTTAATTATAGGAAATAAAATAATAATTTTTATCCACCATAATGGTTAATTTTATTTTTTTACCTTAGTCAAGTTTCTTCACCACAAAGAAAATGTAAAAAACTTCCTAAATTATTAATTTCAACAAATTAAAGTTTTGAACAAAATTAGCTAACTATTAAATAAATTAACCAAAATTTATAGATGTAAATAATAATAATAATAATAATGTTAATTACTTTTTGTTTATTATATACTTTATAATTTATTAAATGCATAAAATAAAATATTTATCCAAGAATTTATTTATAAAGTTTAAAATTAAGATCGGAAATTTTAACAAAATTGGTTTTTATTTTTGTTTTTTAAAACCGGTTTCAAGGGATTTGGTATGAATATTAAATTGGCAATATATTGGGTAGACAGCACACAGCGCATTTGCCTTAGGCGCCATCGGTCCAATATTTCCCACGTCGTTGCCTTGGATCTTATGCCTCCAACGAACTAACTCATCTATCTCTCTCTCTGTTTTTTGCTGTTCCAATGGCAGCTAAGACAGGCGTACGTACTAGCGTACGAATCGTTGTCGCCGGCGATCGAGGCACCGGAAAATCCAGCTTAATTGCTGCCGCCGCCACCGAATCATTCCCTGACAGCGTTCCCGCCGTGCTTCCTCCGACTCATCTTCCCGCCGATTTTTATGCTGACGGCGTCCCGCTCACCATTATAGACTCCTCTTCCAGGTATGGCACTGTTCGTATTTGCGTTTCTGTGATATCTGAGTGTTCCGGATGTCATTTTGGATAGGGATTCGTTTATGTTTTTCAGCTTTAGGAAGTGCTGGTGTGTAATGTAACCTCCTTTTCTTGATTCCTAAAAATTTTCCTTCAACGGTTCAGTAAAAGAGTGCCTGTGTGTTTGTGAGTTCTGAGTGATTCGAATGTCATATTTGATGTGGATTCGTCCGTGTGTTTAATTTTAGGTACTGCTGGTGATTAATGTAACTTCGATTTTTCTCATAAAATATTTCATTCAATGGCTCAATGAAAGAATACTTGTGTATTTGTTATATCTGAGTGATTCGAATGTCATATTTGATACGGATTCGTTTGTGTTTTTCAGTTTTAGAGAGTGCTAATTTTTAGTGCAACTCTTTTTTTTTTCTTGAAATTTTCATTCGGTTCATTGAAATAATGTTCACGTGTTTGTGATTGCTTAGTGGTTCGAATGTCAAATTTTACATGTATTCTTCTGTGATTTCAGTTTTAGGTAATGCCAGTATTTAGTGTAACGTCCATTTTTTCTCTCTCGAAATTTTAATTCAACGGTTCAATGAAAGAATGATCGAGTATCTGAGTGATTCGAATGTGATAATTGATAAGGATTCCTTTATTTTTTTCAGTTGTAGAAATGCTAGCGCTTTAATACAACAGCGATTTTTTTCTTTCGACAAAGTTCCTTTTCACGCTGAAATGAAAGAATATTATTGTATTTGTGACTTCAGAATTCGAATGTTGTATTTGATATAGATTCGTGTATGTGCTTCAGTTTTGTGTTGATGTTTAATGACTTCGTTTTTTTCTTTCCTCAAAATATCAGTTCACGGTAGTGATCATATCCTATTTTATTTCTCCCGTCTGAAGCGACTCATTTTCTCACTGTGATTTCAATGTTTGATTAATTCCTTATGATCTATCTATAATTAGCACGGACAACAAATCTAAACTCTATGAAGAACTGAAGCGTGCGGATGCAGTGTTATTGACTTATGCATGTGATCAACCGATGACACTTGGTCGTCTGACTTCGTACTGGCTCAATGAGTTGCGCCAGTTGGAGGTGAAGGCACCGGTTATTCTGGTTGGTTGCAAGCTAGATTTGCGTGATGAACACCAGCAAGTGAGTATGGAGGATATCGTGGCACCCATAATGAAACAGTTCAGGGAGATTGAAACTTGCATAGAATGCTCTGCGGCCACGCTACTTCAGGTATTTGAGAAGCCATTCATTCTTGTTGCTTATCTATTTATTGAAACTTGCATAGAATACTGCATGTCAGATGTCCATTTTTGTGGGAGACCGTCAAAATATAGAAAAATTAAAGAAGCTTTGAAATGAAAGAAGGGCGAAGGAACTTATCAACCACACTCCTTACCATTTCCATTTACTTTTTTTGTGTTATCCTTATTTATTGTAGTATATTTTAAAATATCTCATAGTGCTTAAATTTCTCTGTCAATTAAAAGCCTATTTTGCATTCCAGGTTTATACCTGGTGAATTTGAATCTTGAAACTCTAAACTACTTGCTCACAGGTGCCGGAAGTTTTTTATTACGCTCAAAGGGCTGTGCTTCATCCAACAGCACCATTGTTTGATTTAGAAAGACAAAGTTTGAAACCCCGATGCAAAAATGCTTTGAGAAGGATATTTACTCTTTGTGATCGTGATATGGATGGTGCCCTTAGTGATGAAGAGCTAAATGAATTTCAGGTCAAATTTTCCTGTCTCTCTTCCTGTACCCTCTCTCTCTCTCCCCCCCCCCCCCCCCCCCCCCCCCCCCCCCCCCCCCCCCCCCCCCCCCCCCCCCCCCCCCCCCCCCCCCCCCCCCCCCCCCCCCCCCCCCCCCCCCCCCCCCCCCCCCCCCCCCCCCCCCCCCCCCCCCCCCCCCCCCCCCCCCC
>NW_019272029.1:1282249-1368974 GCF_002738345.1 Cucurbita maxima | reverse complement strand
CCCAAAAAAAAAAAAAAATCCTTCCTGCTTTCCCCCGCGGTCTTTTTATTGCATTTTCTCCCTTTTTCTTTGAAGCTTAACATCTTTCAAGTGTTGCACAGGTTAAGTGCTTCAATGCTCCATTGCAGCCTGCAGAAATAGTGGGTGTTAAAAGAATTGTGCAAGAGAACTTACCAAGTGGAGTTAATGATCGTGGTCTTACCCTTCCTGGGTTCCTATTCCTTCATGCTTTATTCATAGAAAAAGGCCGCCTTGAGACTACTTGGGCAGTTTTAAGGAAATTTGGCTACGATGATGATTTAAATTTGAGTGGAGATTATCTTCCAGTTCCATCTAAGCAAGCTCCTGATCAGGTAGCTTTTATTTTCTTCACCCAATTACCCTTTCATAAAACGAAAATTGGTTTATTATTTTAGTTGAAAGGCCAAATATAGTAGGCTACATGTCAACAAAGGGAATTTTATTTGTAAGTTTCAATTGCTGTGCCGTATTGGGTGTAAGATATCTCTTTTGGCGTCCCTGTCCTTTGAACTTATAGATTCCATTTATTTTTCTTTTTAATTTATGGAAATGTGGGGTAGTTGTTTCTTGATACTTTGTCTGTGAAGGCCTCTTGTATCAGGATCCATCAATAGGATTGCTATTAATCCACAATTCAACAGCGATCATTTTCTTATCGTTTGATTTTTCTTGTAGGTGACTACCATGAATAATGTATTTTTTTTTTCGTTGTTACAATTTACTCAACAGATGTTTGTGTATAAGATACTTACTGGATGTTATTGTTAGAGCATGGAGCTGTCGAATGAAGCCTTGGATTTCTTGCGTGGTGTATTCCAATTGCTCGACACAGATAATGTGTGTACTCCCCTACCCAGAGTTTTTTTTTTTTGTGCAGTGTTTCTCTCTCCTACTGCAGTGGTATTTGATTGTTGAGGTTATTTAACGGTTTTTGCCTTCTTTATCTAAACCTCAAAATTCTTTTGGTTGGGATTGCTAGGATGGAGCCCTGCGTCCAATAGAGCTCGAGGAACTATTCAGTACTGCTCCAGAAAGGTAGACTTTGGTACTCTAGAAACATTTTTTCCTATTACATATTACATATCATCCATTCGTATTAACTTATTGGCATGTCCTCCATTAGACATCAATTTTGTGCAGATTCATTATGGGCATAGCATGCAATTTTATCTTTATTTATTTATTTATTTTAAACAAAATTTTCTTTCCATCTTAGAATTAATTTTTTTTTTTGTATTTTTATGAAAGGTCATCACCGAACTATTCTCAATAAACATTTTATTGCAACTATCTAGCTATTTAATCCTGATCAATTTTACTTTGTTGCTTATGGATCATATGGGTATAATTGCTTGAAATAATTTGTTTCACTAATACGTGCACATGTTATTATATTAACTGCTATTACTAATTTTTTCTCATTGCCCGTTTAAATCAGTCCTTGGGACGAGCCTCCTTACAAGGATTCTGCAGAGAAAACTGCTCTTGGAAATTTAACTCTCAATGGGTTTCTATCCCGGGTATGTTAATGGGTGCTATTGTATGCTACATTAACCGTTCCTATTTGTTCTGTAAATATGTGTACTATCATTCTGGATGTAAATGATGGTAAGAGTTGCAACTTTGGAAACCTATTGGTATATTGGTAAGTGTGAAGCAAACGATATTGTGAAGGATGAATTTCTTTCTTCTCATCCATTTTCTCTATAGATTTTAAGGATGACTTCAATATATTATTGTCCATGCTCCCGTGTTTTGAACCAAAAATTTTCATTGCCAACAATGATCCATTTTTTAGTGTTTTTTATTATCATTAATAGGAGAGAGAAGGTGGATTGAATATTAGATGGAAGTGAGACAAGGAGATTTCGTTTCTACCTTCCTCTTTGTGCTAGTTGCTGGTGTCTTTAGTAGGCTACTTGAGGGAAGGTCTCACTGAAGGCTTTCAGGTTGTGACTGATGCTGCTCCTCTAAAACTAGTGATAGATCGCTGGGGACACCTTATCATACCTCACCTGCTGACAAATTAATTATTATTATTATTATTTTTTTGGATAAAAAACCAAATTTTTGTCGAGAAAGATGATAGATTACAAAGGGGCGTACCCAAAAAACATCCCAATAAGAGGAGCTAAACTAAAAGGAAACAAAACCTCAAAGGTGGATACCCATGAAGAAGGCGAAATGTAACAAGAGATCAAACCTCCTCCCAAGAACTTTCCAACCCTTTGAAAATCTTCTTGTTTCTCTCGATCCAAATCCCCTAGAAAATTGTAGAGAAGCCAACATGCCATGACAACTGCCCCTTCTCATGAAATGGAGAGCGGAGAAGAACCTTCTTAAGCACATAACTACAAACTCTAGCACAAGCCAAGTAAACATTGAATGTCTCAGAAAACCAATTTTGCATTGAAGTGATCTAGGTCTTCAATGCTTCTCTGCACTTCTCAGGAAGGATGTATGCCTCACAATACGATCCAAAGTGTTAATTCGTTCTGAATGACAAAAAAGTGGGCAACTGGTGGGGGATAAAATTGAAGTTAGTAACTTCTTTACAACTTGTTTAGAAACTTTGACCTCGGTTGTTGGTTTTGTTGCCCTGGTGCTGATCTGTTTTTCTTGAAGAGATAGCCAAGGAGTAGAGTTGGGGAGTGGTCCCTTGAATATTTGTGTCCTCATTTAAGGTAGCCTTGAAAGCAAGGAGTTCTATTGGCCTATGGTGGAAAAGGTTTCAGCAGGCTTAGTAAAGGGAAGAAATCTATGTTCTTCAGAGGAGAAACTGACAGCCTCACTCATACTAAAACAATTCTCCCAGCCTATTCCATTAAAGTCTTTATTTTCCGTTGCTTAGTTGTCAAGAAGAATAGTAGTTAATTTGAGACTTCTTGGAAATGGTAGAAATAGATGACCAACCCACTTGGTGTTAACTAGTGTACGGTTTCTCCTCCTTGGATATGTCAAGTGGTTATGAAGATTCCTATTGGGAGTTGAGACTTCATGGGATAGATTTATTGCTTGCATTTATGGTGATGAGACTAATTGAACAGTTCAGTTGGACACACTCTTGCTTTAGGTCTAAAAAGCCCTTGATTCTCCTTTTTCTTTTCCCCCTGTTTTTGATATCCACAAGCATTCATATTAGCTTATGCCTCAAGTGATTTCCTTAGACTACTACTTGACCATATGACATTTAGTTGACAAAAATCTAGTTGGATTTTAATATTGTTGGTAGGTGCCACTATATGATTCGAACCAATGTCCCAGGAGTGCTTTTACTTTTTTCACTTGTCGTAGTGCCTTGGTTCTCAATTCTTAAACGAAGAAATTTCTATGTTACACATATTGTTAGGATATCAGGGGCCACATTATCCTTACCCGTTGGCTAAATGATTTGTTAGAGACGTGTTTATTTGTTTGTTTGTTATTTTTTTATTTATTATTTTTTGTAGGAAGAAGTGGTTATAAATAAAATAACATGGGGGTTTAAGGACAAGGAAATTTTGAGGAATGTTTTTGGGGAAGTTTAGGCCTCTCGAAGTGGTTGGAATATCGTAGTTTTCCTTTCACATATCAATAGCTTTTCCTATCAAATAACAAAATATCAGGATCGATTGCTGATCACCTTTTACTCATCTGACGCTGCATGCTAAAGTTGTGGTGGAAGTTGCTTAAACTTTTTTGGTGTTTGGTTCCCCTTCGCTTGGAGAATTAACAAAGCCCTACAGTTTCTCCTTTTTGGTCAAAGCTTCAAAGGTAAGGTGAGGACACTTTGGCTCAATGCCTTTGGGGCCATTTTGTTGGAAGTGCTTTAGAGAGGAATGAGAGAACGTTTCAAAGGTTTGTAGAATATTATTCTTTGGTGGCCTCTTTTTGGGAGTTCTTTATCTAATTCTTTCTGGAACTATCCCATGACGTTTTTATTATTGCCAATTGGACTGTTTTTTTGTCCAAGAAGTAAATAAAAAAATTACTCGGCAGTTTTCCATGCACAACCTTTGCTGCAATTTCTTTTGCTTGAAGATTTTAGGTATCTTTTCCTATCTTTTTCATTCTCATTCCATCAATAAATTTATTGTTTCTCATCTAAAAAATAAACTATTAATATTTCCATGAAGTTATGTCTCCCTTATTAACTTCACTGGTCCAATGAAATAATATTTTGTTTCTGATAAAAAACTATTGATCTATTATGACATACCGTAAATCCATTATGTGATTGCAGTGGGCTCTGATGACGATACTGGATCCTCCACGTAGTTTGGCTAATTTAATATACATTGGATATGGTGGTGATCCAGCCAAAGCACTCCATGTTACTAGGAGAAGATTGGTTGATCGCAAAAAGCAAAGAACCGAAAGGAATGTGTTTCAATGCTTTGTTTTTGGTCCTAAAAAGGCTGGAAAGTCTGCTCTTTTGAATACCTTAATTCGAAGGTCTCATTCCTTTACTGATCACTTCTTTTCTCTAATACCACCTTGTCAGCTTTATTGCTCAACCATTTATAATATCTTCATTTTCCATCTTTGAGTTGCTTTTTACTTTTCTTTTTCTTTACTCTTGTTACAGGCCTTTTTCAAAAAACTATAGCTCAACAACTGAAGATGGTTACGTTATGACTATGCTGGAAAGTGCTCAGGTGGCTACAATGTGTTTTTAAATGATTTTTCTCTTATTCTCACCTTCCCTCAAAGGGGGAAAAAAAAGAACCCCATCTTTTAAGTTTCACAGCTGAAGTAGAGAGTTTAGTGCTTTCGTATTATTAATATTTACCTGTTATAGTATAGTTTTCATAGTTCTAAAATCTCAATCTATTTGGCCTTTTGATCATGTTTATTGTACGGTTTACATTATTAGGGAGGTCAGAAGACACTTATACTGAGAGAGATACCTGAAGATGGCGTCCAAAAATTTCTTTCACATGAAGAGTGTTTGGCAGGATGTGATGTTGCTGTCTTTGTCTATGACAGGTGACGTCATTTTGACTGTATTTTCATTGGTAATATGACAGAAAAAAAATATGAAAGTTTCCTATCATTTCATTTCGGGTAACTGCAACTTTAAGAGTTGAAGATTGGCTGCTTGAGATGCGTGAAATATGCTACTTTTGGAAACAAAACTTTTGATTAATGTTGCTTAAATATGACTTGTTAGAATTTGGGTTTGCTAGTATTCGGCTTAAAATGTATGTGATCTAGGATAGTTAGAAACGCGAGCTTTAATAAGTCGATGCAAACTTCGGTACATCATATTCTTATGTCATCTTAATTAAGATAATTAACATTAATCTAAATGCTAAAATGCTATTGATTCTTGATGAATGTAGTATTCACTATCAAGGTGGATCATTGTGTCTGAACTGTCAATTATGTTTCTTCCTCTAATACAAAGCTTCACTTCGATATTGATTCACTCTCTTCAGTTCAAATGAAGATTCATGGAATAGATCAAGAGAACTACTTGTTGAGGTTGCGAGGAAAGGAGAAGTTAGCGGCTTTGGAGTTCCTTGCATTGTTATTGCTGCCAAGGATGATCTTGATACATCTCCACTTGCCGTGCAAGACTCAGTGAGGGTAGACTTACCATTCTTGCCTTTATACGTAGTTCGAACTTTCATGCACGGATTTCTTTCGAAGTACCTGCTCTTTAATGTGAATGGATGAAAGAAATTTCACCCCTTTTTCTCTGTTTTACATCATTGAGGGTTACAAACGTACTTTGCACACGATTGACTAGAATATTAGTTTAATTTCAGTCATCTATTTTAGGTTTGTCAGGGATTGGGAATAGAAGCACCTATACCTGCGAGCTCAAAATCAGGTGACTCGAGTAACGTATTCAATAAAATTCTGAGTGCCGCCGAACATCCTCATGCAAACATTCCAGAAACAGAGAGAGGGAGGAACCGTAAACGGTATCACAAACTCTTTAATCGCTCTCTGATATTTGTCTCAGGTACGTTTGTGGTTCATCCATTTCTTTTACAGGAGAGAAGAATAGAAACATATTACAAATGTTAGAAAACTACCACCATGCTGACTTCTCTTCTGTTGCAAATTACAGTTGGAGCTGCTGTGGGTGTTATTGGACTAGCTGCTTTCCGTGCATACGCTGCCAGGAAAAATACCTCAAATTAGCTGCAAGAAATCAACTTACGTTGTCGCTGTCAAGTACTGCGATAACACTGTCTTATTTTCTTTTTTAAGTTCTACGTCTTTTCTTTGTCTAATTGATTTCTCTGGTGTAATCTAGAAGCATATTTGGTTATTTATAGAAATAATATTTTGCTATTTCTTTCTAGTTGGGATTTAAATGTCGTATGCACCAAATCATTCATCCAATTTTTGTTATTTGTTTCAAATTATCTGCTAACTTGTATTTATGGATCAGAAGGAATTCAAAGAGGACTTGGGGCTGGCTGTCCTGCAAGTGGAACGAGTTTGTTGAGGCTACCAGTTCTCCATGTAACTGCGTTATTTAAAGCAATTATAATAATGCAAAGATAGATGCTGCTCTCTGATTTTTTATGGCTTTGTGCTTTATTTTTGGTACAATTATGCAGTGTAGCCCTTTATCATGATTTATTTTATTTTATTATCATACTTAAAAATACTTTTCTAAGTATTTAAAAAGTAATTTGAAACAAGTCCCTATTTTACTAATGTGAGTGAGCATGTCTATTCCTTTCTTGGAAATCCATCTTCTTAGTTACTTGAAAAGTAGTAATTTTCATTATTGAATTATGTAATTGTTCTCTTTTGCCGTTATGTCTTCATTATTTCCTTCATTTTCCATGAGATTAAAGTTGGACCATTCAGAAAAGAATTTCAATAGTTCAATTATAATTTTATGTCGGTTTCTTATATCTAATCCTAATATGTGCATCCATTTCAGGTTCTTCCACCATGATTCATTCATGTGAGTTTTTCTCCATTGCTGCCATTAGTTGTTTGTCCTTTTTCTTCCCTGAATTTTTTTTATCTTCATCATTCTATACTACTGTTCTTCATTTAATTATTCTCTTAAGAAAACGAAGAACAAGGCGATAATAAATTATCGACTATTAGACTTATCTCGAGTAAGGAACACATTTCTCCTATCACTTATTGGTTTCTTGTATAGTATGTTGAGTAAGTTAGGACCCTATTTCTTACGTTAGGCTCATAACACTCACCTTACACTCATTTCCATGGAGGTTTTGCCCATTTGAACGCTGGCTTTTGAAGATGACTAACATATCGAGTTTTTTAAACTCAAGGTTCGAACCAAGGACTTTGAATGGTATCTTCAACAACTCTAAGCCCTATTGAATCTTCAATGAAAACCATTCAAATGTCTTTTCCTTATATATATATATATTTTAAATGAATTGCTTTCATATAATCCTCATGAATCTCTTTCTTCTTTATCTTCATTGTCTTGGATAAATGAAGGGCTATCATCAAAGTGATTAGGGGAATACATATACAGGTAAGAATATGCTATCATATATTGATTGTATCATACCTCTTCAGAATTTTAAAGTTATTATCTCCTGCACAGTATTTCTCACACAGGTTTCCATCATTCTCATCGCTGAACTGGTAAACATCTCATTCAAATTTTAATGATTGAATGATAAGTTTAGTACAATTTTAATGGTTAAATTATAAGTTTAGTTAAAATTTAGTCTGATTTGACATTTTTAAATTTTTTTTTTCTATAAATGGTGCCTAATAATAGTCATGCTAGATGGCTCCAAATTTGGCTGCTTATTGAGAAGCGCAAGGGTTTATAATTATTTCCTGTTTCTCATTTTTCAAAAACTTTTTGGAATTGTGTATAAATTTTGGGAACAACAAAATTTAATTTCTTGTCCTTATTCATGTTTCCAATTTTTTCTTAAATACAAATAAATAATTAGTTTATCGTTCTTGACTTCTAAAAGGGATAACAAATATTTTTAATATATATATATGTATAAGTTTTTACGTTTTTAATCTAGAATTTTCTTTTTCAATCCAGAAACAAGAAATGCTCACCATATATATATATATATATATATATATATATATATATATATATATATATATTAAAAAAAACAGCATTTTTCTTTTCAAAAAATAAATAACGAAAATTTAATACTGGCTTAAGTTGTTTTAAATTATTTGATAGAATTTTAATATCGATACTTTTATTGCTTATTTGATCAAGTGAAGAGTACATTATTATATGTTAGTTGAATTAAGTAAAGACTACATTATTATTATTATATGTTGGTTGAATTATATTCGTGTTATGTAATACTTTCAATTAAATTTGTATTTGAAGTCATATATACTAGATTATCCTATATTAGATTTCAAAACAAATTCTAAATTTTATTAAAGCATCATAAAAAGAATTAACGACAATTTCATAGATTACATGAAAATATTTAAAAGTAAAATTTGAAAGTTGAGGAACAAGAACCAAATAAATAGGGGGGCTTAGGGAAATTAGGATATACAAAAAATCTGTTATTACTTATTACTGCTAGGAGTTCTCTAGATTCTCCAACCTTCTCTACTTCGGCTAAGAGTAATGATATCTGAAATTGTTTTCTTTTGAATTCTGCAACTACACTGCCATATTTAGCGAAAGCACATACAGCATCCACTTGCCTTTGCTTCTTTCTGATTGTCTTTTTCTGATCCAATCCTGCCTCTTTTCCATTCATGCTTCATTGCCTTTTATTTGCTTGCTTGAAGGGGAAAAAAAAAAAAAAACAAATTTAGATCGATATGATAGCTTTATTTTCTTAAATATTTTTAAAAACGTGTTTTATGTCGCTAAATTTATGTAAAATAGGTTTTTGATAGATTATTAAATCTTTAATATTGTTTTTTTTTTTGTCATGTCAATGAAATTTCTATCGACGCAATAGAATTTTACGTAGTCTCTTTCTATCTATGCAAATAGCTTGTGTTAGGATATCTTAAAATTATCCCGACAAATGTGCTTTGGAATAGCTTGGTTTAATAGAATTTTGATGCTTAATATACTTCGGTAAACTTCTAACTACGCCACTTTTTTTTTTTTTTTTTTTTTTTTTTTTTCACATTTCAACCACGTAATAGCTTGGCATGCATGAAATCCATTACATTACACACAAAATAGATCCCAAATCCAAGCAATGAAAAATGGCACAATGATTGATGTTTTGGATTGTTGTGTGCAATGACATCCCACTTGCTCATATGATCAAGGAATTTCAAATGGTTGGATTTGGGGAATCTATTTTTGTATCCACACTTACACCAATCATCTTTTAACATTTTAGACAACATATTATTAATTTTGTATTTTATTTTCTTTTATTTTACAATGATTGAAAAATAATGTGTATGTTAATTAATTAAACAATAATTTGTAGATAATTAAGAATATGTTACCTGTAGATACGAATGACAAAAAAGAGAGGTGAGGAGAATTTTTTAAAATAATATGATTTGTGATGGATTTGTGACCCTAAAGTCTTTGAGTCCTAACTTGAAACTAATGGTTCGAGGTATATATTGGTAGTAGGGAGAAGTATTGTAACGTAGTAAAAAAGTGTAATTTTTTTTTATTAATTTAGAAAATCTAAAAAATATCTATCATTTCTATAGAAATTTTCATAAAATTAAGCCCTCGACATTTCTCTGTCGAGACATGTATATATAACGTCGAAATTTACAAGCAAATGTCATCCATCCCCATCGTTCCCCACAGCATCTCTCTGTACAGCACAGTTCTGCAATGGAGATTTTGTTTTTCTTTGTAGCATAGCTTTCAAGAAGATATGGGATATTGTGGTTTTAGTTTCCCGACGAAGTAAATAATAGCCATTTTTGTGTTGCTTTTTAGATTGATTCCCATCGAAATTCCCTTTCTAAGTCTGGGGATTTGCATACCCAACTTGTTCCCATCAAATCACCTACTTCCTACGATCGATTAGGATCTACGGACATACTTTATCATTAGGATCAGGTATGGGTTAGGAGTGTCGGTTTTGGTCGAATTTGAACATTTTTTAGACCTAATCTAATTGTTCGGGTTGTAAATTTTTTCTAATACATCTAGAATGGGTTTATTGCTTCTATATGTTCAATTCTACTACTTAGAGTTTCTTAAGACTTTGCCATGGTCATATTAACTCAAATCGTGAGTAAGTGACGTAAAACTTTAAAATAATGTTTTTTTCGTAATTGGGGTGAGAAAGAATATTTCTAAGAAAATAGATTTTTGAGCAAAACTCTAATTTTAAACGAACTTAAAATTTTTATCAAATTTTAAACCGATTTAAAACCTAAGTTGCTCTCTTACGTCGGAATTGTTCTTTTGTTCCTTTTGTGTAGAGAAATGAGACAGAGAAAAATGAGCGAGAACAACCTTTACTTTTTAAAAAATCCCGCTCTAAATTTTCAACCATGGCTTTTATTAATTTTGTATGGAGAAATACGACAAAGAAAAATGAGCGAGAATGAAAATGGGGCCTCTTGGCCATCAGCAACCCTTGACTTTTTAGAGAATCTCGCTCCAAATACTCGGATTAGGTCGATGACATGGATCCCGACTTCAAACTCTACAACACAAATTGGCTTTATATTTGTGGTGGGCTTTTCAACCATATTCTATATGACATACCAAGAAGAAGGGGACAATGACAGCTTGGGCATTCAAAATCACAGATTTTTAATAGAATTGAAAGCTTTATTCATATTATGTGGTGGGTTTTGCTTTCTAGTTTCATGGAAAGGGAAGGAAGGCCATTAGGTTTGTGTAGAACCCATCCAAACTTGGCTTTCTTCCCTCCATTTTTTATTTGTTTGTTTGGTTCAGTTAGTTATCTCGTTCGTTCGGTCAATAGACATTTCGTGTCACTATTTAGCGTTTTAATATGTCAAAACTCATTTAGAAACTTATTACGAGGTATCAAAATTGATCCAAACCTAATTTTACGAGTTTTTAGGGTTTCTTTTAAAAAAAAAAGAAAAAATTTGGATAATACAAATCATAATCATAAACCAGCTATCCAGTTTTTGTCTCGAGATGAAAAATGAAAATGAAACTCCCAATTACAAATTTGTCAGAGTGTTACCGGTGGTCAGAACCATTAAGAGGTGTCACAAGCTATTGCCACACAAATTATTATTTTTTATTCAGAGTTTGTGTAATGTTTTTATTTCTAACATGCATAGCTAGACTAATAAGAAACTGACACATGACAATACGATTAGGGTTATTTGGATATTATCGTATTGAACGTATTGTACATAGGAGATTACCATTGAGTTTTTTTACTAATGGGACGAGATTATTGGATAAATTTTAGTAGATTCATAGATTTAGATTATGATGATGAACGATGAATGTCATTAGGTTTTTAAAATTTGTTTCTCGTACCTATTTTCAATTTAAATTGAGATAATCGATTTTGTATAGAGTGATTTTGATGGTAGAGAAAATAGACGTATGTGTGTGATATGACGTGGATCTAGAAACCTTAGCACATGGATGATGATGAAGATCTTAGACGGAGTGGGGATGAGGAAATTTTCTCTATTTTCGTCTCTGTCTCCATCTCCTATTTGAATTGTCATTCTCTCGATTATTTTTATAGATATCGGGGCGGCGAAAAATTTAGAATCCGGCAAATTTTTTTTTTTAATATAAAAAATCACTTCAAAATTTTTTTAATCTATAATTTCTATTAAAAAATATAAAACATCCTAATAAATTCAATAATATTTTATAAGTACAACTATATACTTAGACGGGACATGGATTTAGACAAAATTGAGGGTCGGGATAAGAACGAGGAATAAAATCTCTCAAAGATGGGGAATGTAATCTCTAAAGAATTGTTTCTCGGGTGAGTCCTCGCTCTGGTCCCACGGATTTAATAGACATCTTTATATTATGATTTTTTAAAAATTATTAATTTCATTAACGATAATAACTGTCATTAGCATATTTTAAAATAAACGTACAAAATGTATCATAAAAGGCATCATAGTCAGAATCAAAAAGAGAATAAAAGAATAAAAGTTGTTCAAGTGGACACCAAAAATGGCTCCCAATTCACCAATTCTTTTCTCCCTCCTCCGCCACCTTCCTTGCACCTCCGCCCCTTCCGCCGCCGTCCGCCTCTCTCATTGCTCTCCTCCTCACTCTCTCCCTTCTCCTCCGCCTCTTCTATATTATCAGAACGCTTCAGCCACCGCAGCCTCAGGCTTCCCCTGCTGCGCTCCGCCTCGAAACATGGCTGCGCCGATGGAATCGACACCGCTTTCAGCACCAGCCGCCCACCTTCACGATAAGGCTTCACCTTAACGCCGATCGGCCCGCTCATCGACATCAACGGCGGAGGATAACTGAAGATTAAAAATGTAATTAAATGATTAATTATTGACTAATCTATCTTCAGAATATGCTTAAAAGATTAAAATTATTGTAATTGATTGAGTATTCTTATAATTTTACCTCGGTTTGGCGATATTCTTCGCTCGAAGCCTTGAAAACTGCACTGATTTTTCGCCGGAGGCAGACGACGGCGACACCTCTGTTTCGGATGAAAATAGAGTCATCTTCTCGTCGCTGCCATCGTTGCCGGTTTCACTTCCCAAGCTCTCGGTGCACATTTCGAGGCTCTTCCAGCTGAGGGCCATTGTCGGATAATATAGCTTCGCTGGAGGACGGCCATCCAGACCCGACAGAGCTTGGAAAATACTCCACCCACCAACACCACTCCCACCGCCATTTGAGGCCGCTGGAGAAGCTTCGGCGTCGGGGACGGTGACGGTGACGGCGGCGTCATTCTCTTCCATTTCTAGATGGGTTTCGATTGGTGGGTCAGAATGAGTTGCAGAGAGATCGGAATCTTCCTCCGCCGGCGGCGGGGAAGAGATGGATTTGGAGGGAGTTAATTTGAGTCTTAGAACACGTGGTTCGATTAGGCGAGGCTCAAGACATGATTGCAAGGCTTGATAGATACTCGACGACATTGTTTTGGAGTATCAAAATTGCAAATTGTAAACAGAGTAGAGGAAAAGATTGAGATTTGGGTATGAACAAATTGTCAAAAAGATTGCAACTTTGAAGCTTATATGAACTAAGAACACAAAAAAAGAGATGGGTTTTGGTTGGAATTGATGATACTTGGCTTGTGGAGCACACAAAATTGAGTTCAATATGAACAAACAAGTGGTTGAGGGCAAGAATTTATAGGGAAAATGAAAATAATAATAATAATAATTTAATTAATTCTTGCTCTTCTCCTATGTGGACAAGAACATAACTAATAGGCAAAATGTTTGTTGTTTGGTGGCAATGAGGACACGAGCTAGTGGGTAAGAATCCAAATTCACCCGTCGTCGATGATACTAACATTTTCGTGCATCTTGCAAATAAAGTTTCGGACTAGGTTGAGTTAGTTAGAAAAGTCTTTTGAATCAACTCCGCTGGTTAGGTTGGTGATCAAGCAACCCGAACAAAGTTTACAACCTAATCTAACCCAATTCTCTATTTTCAAGTTGGATTGTCACGTTATTCTTTTATTATTATTATTGTAAAAAATCTTATTTATCTCCAATTAATGACTAAAATATAATGAACCTTAGATATCAAATATTCACAAGCTACGACACATTAATAACCTTGACTACAAACGTCAAATATTCTTAATTTTCATAATAATATAAAAATAAGACTGGGTTGTAACCCGATTTTTGGTCAACTTGACAAAAAAAAAATGTAAATCGGTAAACGGACCTAATTTTTAATTTTTCAAAAATTCGGTCCAATCCAAACCGGAAAAAAAAAAAATAATAATAAAAATATCTAACCCAATCCATCCTTAATGGTTTGGGTTAGGTAGTTTAGTGGATCGAATTAGCAAGTTATATGAATATCCTTATTTTGATCTTACGGACTAATTTAGTCTGTGTATTTAGTTTCTCCCCCTATTACGAAATTTATAAAATGAGTTTGGATCATAGGCCAGATGTTGGGCCTAAAGCCCATTGAAGATACCCAAATTTCTAAAATGAGTTTGGATCATAGGCCAGATGTTGGGCCTAAAGCCCATTTAAGATACCCAAATTTATAAAATGAGTTTGGATCATAGGCCAGATGTTGGGCCTAAAGCCCATTGAAGATACCCAAATTTCTAAAATGAGTTTGGATCATAGGCCAGATGTTGGGCCTAAAGCCCATTGAAGATACCCAAATTTCTAAAATGAGTTTGGATCATAGGCCAGATGTTGGGCCTAAAGCCCATTGAAGATACCCAAATTTCTAAAATGAGTTTGGATCATAGGCCAGATGTTGGGCCTAAAGCCCATTGAAGATACCCAAATTTCTAAAATGAGTTTGGATCATAGGCCAGATGTTGGGCCTAAAGCCCATTGAAGATACCCAAATTTCTAAAATGAGTTTGATCATAGGCCAGATGTTGGGCCTAAAGCCCATTGAAGATACCCAAATTTCTAAAATGAGTTTGGATCATAGGCCAGATGTTGGGCCTAAAGCCCATTGAAGATACCCAAATTTCTAAAATGAGTTTGGATCATAGGCCAGATGTTGGGCCTAAAGCCCATTGAAGATACCCAAATTTCTAAAATGAGTTTGGATCATAGGCCAGATGTTGGGCCTAAAGCCCATTGAAGATACCCAAATTTCTAAAATGAGTTTGGATCATAGGCCAGATGTTGGGCCTAAAGCCCATTGAAGATACCCAAATTTCTAAAATGAGTTTGATAATAGGCCAGATGTTGGGCCTAAAGCCCATTGAAGATACCCAAATTTCTAAAATGAGTTTGGATCATAGGCCAGATGTTGGGCCTAAAGCCCATTGAAGATACCCAAAGTTATAAAATGAGTTTGGATCATAGGCCAAAATTGGGCCTAAAGCCCATTAAGATACCCAAATTGTGAGGGTGTAGGATATCATGTTTAAACCTCTTATTGGGCTTATGCCCCACTTTTGAGCAAAGTTTATATTATAATCATTAAAATATATATATAGTATATTATATAAATTACCATTTTAATTTCCATTTTTTTAATTAAAAAAATGTTCACTTTAATAAATAAAAAGATTTAGCTAAATCCATGCCACGTATTTGTTTATAACAATTTAAAAAGAAATTTCGTTAAATTCAAATCACATATTTTAATATATTATACATTAAATATCAATAATATCTATAATCCATTAAATATTGAAGAATACATTAATATATTATTTCCTTCCATATTTAATGTATAGACTAAACAAATATATGTTATAATAAAAACAATATGAATAATTTTAAAATTTAATTGATAAATTCTAATTAAATTATAAAATAAAAAATTAAAATTTAAGAAAAAAATCTTGAAAGACTAAATGTAATTATTTAAAAAATGTTACGGGTCGATACACATACATTAATAACTAAAATTTTGTTCAAATATTAAATATATATGAGTTGCAGTTATCGTTATAAACCTTAAATATTTATAACACGTAAGATTTTGTTCAAATATTAAATATATATGAGTTATGTAGGGTTGGTGGTAACCTATTTTTCGAAAGGCCGAATTCTATCTTATATTTTTATATTTTTATATTTTTAAGTAACATTTCAAGAAAGTGAAGCTAAAATCAACCCAAAATCTTGATCAGTATCAGTACATTATTGGAGGCGCCATTATCGTGGGCTTCAAATGCTCAGACCTTCTGAAATTTGAAGATTCTATTTCCGGAAAGTGATTGATCGCTCACGTTATTGGGTCGTTCTCATTCGATTGAAACGTGAAGTTTTGTGGGAAGATTCTATGTTTTGATCGGTTATTGTTTAAAGGGTTTTTTCGCTGCGGCTACGAGATGAGGAACAAATCGCAGGCGGCAAAATCTGGGGAGAATGCAGAATTGGTATGTGATTCGACTCTTATTCTTGTTCTGTTTGTTTCATGCATTTTTGTTTCGAACTCTTAAGCTGTTTGTGTTTGAGAATTACTCGTTTTAAATTTGAAGTTGAAGCTAGTAATGAACTTATAGAATGGAATGGAATGGAAGTAATGAAGTTAATGGTCTTTCCCTTATGTAATCTTAAGTGGATAGCAATGGCATAGTAACGAACTATAGACTCACATAATGATCGTCACTTTGTTGCTGAACTTTTTCTTCAATCGTCCTTTGGAACTGCAAAATTTTCATTATAGGGTTCTTTTAGGAGTTTAGTTGTGAGATCCCACATCGATTGGAGAGGTAAACGAGTGCTAGCGAGGATGTTGGACCTTGAAGGGGGTGGATTGTGAGATCCCACATCGGTTGGAGAGGGGAACGAAGCATTCTTTATAAAGGTGTGGAAACCTCTCCCTAGCAGACGCACATTCTATAACCTTGAGGGGCAGCCCGGAAGGGAAAGTCCAAAGAAGACTATATCTACTAATGGCAAGCTTGGACTGTTACAAATGGTATCAGAGCTAGACACCGGGCGGTGTGCCAGCGATGACGATAGGCTTCGAAGGGGGATGGATTGTGAGATCCCACATCAATTGGAGAGGGGGACAAGTGCCAACGAGGACTCTAAACTTCGAAGGGGGTGGATTGTGAGATCTCACATCGGTTGGAGAGGGGAACAAAACATTTTTTACAAGAGTGTGGAAACCTCTACCTAGCAGACGCATTTTAAAACCTTGTGGGAATGTCCGAAAGGGAAAGTCCAAAGAAGACAATATCTGCTAGTAGTGAGCTTGAGATGTTACATTAGCTACGTATGCTACTGGGCCATTTCATTTGTGGATGTTCTTTGTTCAAGAACGTTGCATCAATACCCTGCTCATGAAATCTTTATTGGTTGTTTGTGCTTGGGAGAGTCAATGTTTTAGACTTTATCTTGAGTATCTCAACTTTCATCCTTGCTCTGGTTGTGTGGTGTAATGTAACGGCCGAAGAACACCCCTAACAAATATTGTTCTCTTTGGACTTTCCCTTATGAGCTTCCCCTCAAGATTTTTAAAACGCGTCTAGTAGAGAGAGGTTTCTATCCCTTATAAAGAGTGTTTCGTTCTCCTCTCCAACCAATGCGGGATCTCACAGTTGCATTTGACACGCTCCTATGCTTTTTGTGTCTGTGTGCGCATTACCTTTATCCCTCTCTCGAGTAAATTTCGAAACAGTAGAATAACTTGTGCGTTTTGAATCAATCTGCTGAGTTAGTACTTCAAAATCAAAGCCCGAAAAGATCATTCGTTTTTGCAGAGCACAGAAGCAACACACGAAAGCACAATGACACCATCTGAGAAATCAGAAGGAGGTACCAATCCATCCTTGAAGAAAGTAAAATCACCATCCACCAGTCGAAGTTCTTCTAAAAAGAAAGTGAATACGGTCTCTATCCGTCGATCGGAGCGTATACAAAATTCTACGCCTCTAAACTTCAAAATACAGAACGTTGTTGAAGAGATTACTCTTAGTGAAAGTGATAAAGAAGACGAGTTACCTACTGACCATGAGAAAAGTTCTCCATCTCCTAGCAAACAGAATGGTTGGCCAGAGTTAATGATGGGGACAAGGAGTTTTGAAGCGAAAATTGACGATATTCTTAAACTATTCGAAACACATGGCCATACCTTAGACTCAATAAAGACAGAGGTACAGACCATTTTTTTTCTTTTCTGTTGTGTTCTTAGGTTGAATGATTTTGCTCATTAATTGGTGAATGGCAGGTAATCAAACGATCGTTCTTAGTCGAAACAGTACCTACGCCCGATATGAACTACAAGAGCATGTATATAGCTTCCCAGAAAAAGGTTCTCTTAGTGATATCCATCTTCAAATGTTTTTGATGCCAACTTGAGCTCATTAAAGAACCAACTATTTGGTTATGTGCAGATTGAAGAACTAGCTGAAGAAAATCGAGTGCTTACGAAAAAGTTGGAGAATGCTCACGAACGATTCGAAGCGGTCTGTATTATCGAATTCTACTTCTGCTAGCTATCGTGGTTATGATCTGCA
This sequence comes from Cucurbita maxima, assembly GCF_002738345.1. Classification (NCBI taxonomy): domain Eukaryota; kingdom Viridiplantae; phylum Streptophyta; class Magnoliopsida; order Cucurbitales; family Cucurbitaceae; genus Cucurbita; species Cucurbita maxima. The sequence goes on along the minus strand of NW_019272029.1, from coordinate 1,350,948 downwards.
TGGACATTGTTTTGTTTTTTTTTTTTTTTTGTTTGAAAAGGAACCGAAGAAACTTTTGTTGATAGGATAAAAACGTCCATAAGAAAGTCCCAAAAGAGCCTTAGAACTAGTAAACAAGCGCCCAGCTCAGTTATAATAGTTAGAATTGTATAATGACTTGCCTACAAAAGAGGGTAGCAAAAACGTTGCTAGTGGATATTGTCCTTTTTGGACTTACCCTTTCGGATTTCTCTTGAAGGTTTTTAAAACGTGTTTTCTAGGGAGAGGTTTCCACACCTTTGTAAAGAATGTTTCGTTCCCCTCTCCAACTGATGTGGGATCTCATATTCCACTCCCCTTCGGAGCCCAATGTCCTCGCTAACACTCGTTCCCCTCTCTAGTCGATGTGGAATCTCACAATCCACCCTCCTGAAGGGGCTTAGCGTCCTCACTGGCACACTGCCTGATGTCCACCCCCTTTAGGGCTCAACATCCTTGTTGACACACCACCCGGTCTCTGGTTCTAATACCATGTGTAACAGGCCAAGCCCACTGTAGCAGATATCGTCCTCTTTGAGTAACCCTTTGGGGCTTCCTCTCAAGGTTTTTAAAATGCGCCCGCTAGGGAGAAATTTCCACACTCTTATAAAGAATGTTTCGTTCTCCTCTCCAACTGATGTAGGCTCTTACAGTAACAATCTCTCCTTACTATACAAGACATTCTATGGTTCCCCTCTCCAACTAATGTGGGATCTCACAATCCACTCCCTTTTGGAGCCTAGCTTCCTTGCTCACACTCGTTCTCCTCTTTAGTCGATGTGGGATCTCACAATCCACCCTTCGGATGGGCTTAGCATCCTCATTGGCACACCGCCTGGTGTCCACCCCCCCTTCAGTGCTCAGCATTCTTGTTGGCACACCACTCGGTGTCTAGCTCTGATACCATTTGTAACTGTCCAAGCCCACCGCTAGTGGAGATTGTCCTCTTTGAGCTTTCCCCTTGGGGCTTCCCCTCAAGGTTTTTAAAATGCATCCGCTAGGAAGAAGTTTTCACATCCTTATAAAAAATGTTTCGTTCCACTCTCCAACTGATGTGAGATCTTACTATAAGAATAAGCAAGACAAGATTCCTGCTCTACATTCTGTCAGCCATGTTAAGCCCACTTAGCATAAGAGATAATATGAATATCTCCACTTTTATAGCGATTTTAGCCGTTCCAAACCCAGGTTTTCCTTTGGTCCATTACGTATCGTCATCGGCCTCACGATTTTAAAACATGTCTACTAGGGAGAAGGTTTTCACACCCTTATAAAGAATGCTCTATTCCCCTCTCCAACCAACGTGAGATCTCACAATCTACTCCCTTGGGGGCCAATTTGCTCGTTGACCACACCGCCTAGTGTCTGGTCTTGTCCCATTTATAACAGCCCAAACCCACCGTTGGGAAATATTGTCTGTTTTGCCTCGTTACGTATCACAATCAGCCTCACGGTTTTAAAACATGTCTACTAGGAAAATGTTTCACACCCTCATAAGGAATGTTCCATTCCCCTCTCCAATCGATGTGGGATCTCACAGGTTGTCTTTTAAACTTTTCTCGATCAAATAGAGTCCAAAGGCATTAACAAAGTAATCTTGTTGAATTTGGTCCTTATTATACCAAAATATTCTCAATAATATCATCTGATTGAGCATTTTATATTGTTAATTTACATGCATCATTTTCTGAAAACAATGTGTTACCAGCACTAATGCCTATTTTGTGTTATGTCCATGTCTAAATTATGTCATGTCTCTGACTTTTTAACTTGTTGACTTTCTAATCTTTAAGCTAATTGATGTTTAGTGCCTAAAAAGTTTGTTAATTATTTACATGAGTTTATACAATACATGGGATTAGCAAACCGATAGCTCGGCATAAGCAAACTCACACACCGAACATAGGCATAACGATACTTATTTAGTTGTAAGATTGTGCAGTACAAGAACGGGAATCGTGATGCTTTTGTAATGTTGGAGAAGTTGAAGGATGTTGTTTTGATCTTGAACGGTTTGAGAGCTTCTGAATCGACTCAAGCTACGTCTCAAGTAGAACTCGACAAGGTTACGGTTCTCAACGCTGGCAATGTACCTCCTTCAAGCAAGAGAAAGAAGCTCACTAAACAAAAATGAACTTGAATATGAGTTCCTTCTTGATGCTTGTAACTCCTCCCTTGCTTGCTTACTCTTTAGTTAAGACTTTTGTTATGTTGCAGTTCTTTGTTTGTTGGACTATACAATACAATGGTGGCCCTTCTTAAAATATATTAAATTATAAATTTTGTTATTTATTTATTTTTTTTGTTCGAGATCTTAAATTTTTAATTTTGTATCTAATAAATTTAATTTTTTTTTGAAATTTTAAATTTAAATTTTATTTTTAATAAATTCTTAAATCTAATCGGTTAGTTAACTTAAAAAAATAAAAAAATAAATAAATAAAGTTTTTATTTTGGATATTGAGTAATTTATATTTAATAAAAAAATATAAAGAAAACACGTGGACAAAATGAATGAGGTGGCTTAGTTGTGTGCTGTCGGTGCCGACAGTAGTTGCCAGCTGCCACCGTCGGCGGCTGCTCTATTTTTATTTTTATTTTTTTAATATCATTTTTCATTCATTCCACTTCAATTTTTTTTTTTTTTTTAAATTGACGTATGTAATTAATATGTGCTGACTAGACTTTAATGATATGTTTTTGTTTGGTATATGCTGACTAGACTTTAATGATATGTTTTTTTAAAATTTGAAAACCAAATAAATCGACATAGATATTTTAAAATTTATATTTTTAATTAAATAATACTATTAATTCTAATTTATTCATTTTTAGATTAAAAAAATAGAAAATCGTCATCAAATAGAATAATTATTAGCGGTGGGTGCAATAATTGCTGCTACGATTTGCACCCATCATTATCTGATAGAATAAAATATTTGCACCAAATTATATAAATAATTAATTTCTTATTTCTTTCTTTCTAACTTAATTTTAAGCATTTTTATTAGTCTTTTTTTTTTTTTTTTTTGCAAAAGTGACCCACTAACTATGGCCTAATTATGATTATCCAAATATTATAGTTATGATTTAAAATACTCACATTTATATAATCATAATCTTAAAAATAGTTTTAGTTATTGTTTAAAATGTTTTTTTAAATAATAATAACTAAATTTGATTAACAAAACTATAATTAATGATGAATTAATGTGAGAAGTTGACCACTATTTATTGTGGAATGATATTAATTGTGTTTTTTTAAGTAGAAATCAATGAGAAAATTACAATTAACTTAATTTAGTTGAACTTTAATCTTACTAAAAATAAATCAATTTATTTGTTAAAAAAGGTCTAATAATTTATTTTATTTTCCCTCTCCAATTTTCAACTTTAAAATCTTTTTAAAACCATAATTTTTATTATTTAATTCTTATAAATATAAATGTTTTTCACCCTCTCCCTCGTTACCCGTCTAAACGAAGAACGTTTGGAGCTGTTAATCCGGTAGATAAAATAGACATCCGTCCCGAATCCGCCCGCCTCTTTTACACAACAAGACAATTTTTTTAAAAAAATAAATCTAAATATTTAAAGAAAAAAAGAAAAGAAAAACAAAATTTTGGCCTTTGGCCCTTTTATCTTTGCCTCTTAAACAGCGGCGATTGTTTGATAAATTCACCCCTAAAATTTTATTACATTATTTATGTCTCGCCCATTTGCTTTGTAGAGAGAGAAAGTTAGTGAGAGAAGTTCCTGTTCTTGTGAATGTGTGAAGATTTCCCGACTTCCCATGTGAAGAGAAAGAGAATCCTTGAACCCAATTTGTATCTAAAAAAGATTGAGCAGAAAAGCAAGGGAGAAGGAAGGAACATGGACGATAGAGCAGGAAACAAGCTTCATAACGCATTGTTTATCCTTCTTCCATCTCATTCAGATTCTCTTCCCCTTTCCCCTCTCATGTAGCGCTCGAACTAGATCCCATTGCTATCTCCCGTTTTCCCTCTTCTGTAAGTATGTTCTTCCTCGAATCTCTTCATGGATTGCTTCTTTTGTTCTTATCTTATCCGATTTTATTTTGATTTTAGTTGAAATTGTTGGATTCGTTGTTGTTTCTGTTTATGGGATCTAGATTTTGCGTGAATTGAATTTATTTCAACTTTTTAGGGCTAAAGTTACTCTGTGAAACTTGGATTTGGTTTTGGATTAGCTGTTTTGTTTTGGCTTGTTGAGTTGTGTGTTAATTCTTGTTAACTTCATGAATTTAAGTTGATTCATTATTGAACCCTTTCTAGTACGATAGAGTACACTGGAGATGATCTTGTTCCCTAATTTTTCCTTCTTGTTCTTGAAGATGAAAGTTGAACTGGACCTGCCTGTGTGTGTTTTTGAATTGAACTTAAGAACTTATTCCTGTTGGATAAACTTACGAACTTAAGAAAAAGGAGCTTGGAACCTCTAGGTTGAAACCTTAATAACTTAATATTAAGGTCATCCACTTAGATCCTTCAATCTGCTGCAGGGTTTTCTTGTGATTCTAGATAACTTGTTCTCATTTGAACTTAGTTTACACCAAATGAATTACGTTGTTTGATTAGATTCGAGTCGCCAGTCCCTCGTACTAGGGAAGGGTCCTCTCCATGCTCTAATGCCCTCACTGGATATGGACCGATTTGTCTCCCGATGTTCTGAACCCAACTAAGGGCTAACAACCCAACCCTTGGAACATATTGTTATAAATTACTTACCTCTACAACATTATGATATTGTCCACTTTGAGTATAAGCTCTTATGGCTTTACTTTTGGTTTCCCCAAAAGGTCTCATACCAATGGAGACGTATTCCTTACTTATAAACTCATGTTCAACTTCTTAATTAGTCAATGTGGGACTCCTCTCCCAACCGTTCTCAGTACATACTACAGCCCCAGGTGGCGAAGAGCCGACTTCGAGGTGCTAAACCTTCACGTCGATGTGAGCTCTTCGGGAAGATCAATATGTTATCCCTAGAGTAACTTTTATCCATTGAGCAACAGCCTTCCACTAGGCACTGTTGGATCGTTCACTAAGGCCGACTTTTGTCCCTGCTTGACGGGTGGGTCTTGCAGTCAAGCTCCCTCCTACCTTTGCACTCGAGGGCCAATCTCCGTTTGGTCCGAGGAAACCTTTGCATGCCTATGGTGAAAACCGAAAATTCTCGTCCCTGTCATTGATTTCGAAGTGTTTCCTCTGTTTATGATTATTCAAATATATATCAGTGAACTCTCTCCCGCATTGCTGTCTTGACTTCAATCACTTAAATTATTAGAGTTTTACCTTTCTCTTACGATATGTTACTATGCAGCTTGGAGATGGCAGCTTCAGAACTCGGAACCGAAGACATTTGTTCAGATATTTACGTTAATCTGGGGCTCAAGTCATTGCGCAAAGGAATCCGAAGAAATCCTCGGGTTCTCACACTTCTTTCTTCACTTTTGGAACGCTCTGTTAAAAAAAATGAATTGCTAATGGAGGCCACACAAGTCAAAGATGCTCGTACAATGTTTCATGGCCTTCGAGCTCCCACCCTGAGTATTCGGTGCTATATCGATCGCATCTTCAAGTACTTTGGCTGCAGCCCATCATGCTTTGTCATTGCAAATATCTATGTCGATCGATTTCTCAAGTGCATGGAGATTCAGTTAACTTCTCTTAACGTTCATCGGCTGCTGATAACGAGCATAATGCTGGCTGCTAAGTTCATCGACGACTCGTAAGCACCACCTTATAAATGATTCTATTTTGTGATATACATGCAACTCAATTACTCAATTTGCAGATTCTTCAACAATGCTTACTATGCGAAAGTTGGGGGCATAAGCACGACGGAGTTAAACAAACTGGAGATGAAGTTTTTGTTTAGTATAGACTTCAGACTTCAGGTGAATATACAGACGTTCGGTCGATACTGTTATCAACTCGAAAAAGAAGGCCCTGGAACACGTCAAATCGAACGCTCGATTCGAGCTTGTAGCATTAAGGAGATCTGGTCAAATAAAGATGAGAAATCCCATGCTTCTTCCACAACAGCCAGATGATTTTTTTTACCACAAACCACTGTATGTAAAATCACTACCTTTTCTTTTTACATTGCTTCATTTATGATTCGTTCAGAAATTATTTCCAATCTATCCTTTATGTTCTTGTGACTTCCTTGTCTTCATTTAAGCATTGGTGAGACTCCATTGTTGCAGTAGAACAGCACTGATTGAATTATGTTCTATATATGTTTATAAATTGAATGCTACTTTTGCGAGTAAAAGCGGGTTTTTTTTTAATTACATATGAATGAGAATGAAGAGACCTGAACATATGATTCGGGGATATATTGGTGGCTAACTGCTTGAACTATGTTCTACTCGTAATAATTCTTTTAAGATTAAGAATTATACTGTGAAATTTCACGTTGGTTGAAGAAGGGAACAAACTATTTTTTTCAAGGGTGTGGAAGTCTCTTTCTAGTAGGTGCTTTTTAATAATCGAGAAGCTAACGATGATACGTAACGAGTTAAAGTGAACAATATCTACTAGTTGTGGGTTTGGATTAAAGCACTGACCCATGCCAAACTATAATAGTTTGGTAAAATAAGTAAAGAAAAGAAAAGAAAATGATGAACTCATAAGTCATACCCAAGCAATCTTGATAATAATTGATTAATTTTATTTTTAGAGGAATTAATATGAAAATTATGATGGCATAACTTCTAAAGTATGACATGCTTTCAATTTATAATTATATTATATAGAGAGAGGAAATAAATATACTTATATATTAAAAAAAATATATGTTAGTTCTATTGGCGTAAATGATATATGTTTATAATTACAAAATTATTTATATAAAAATTTATATACATTAAAGTATTTTCTTTCTAAAATTTAATTTGATTTTACTTATTTCAATTTAAGAATAATAGCTTGTAGGAAATGTCTCTGAAGATTCCACTGTTGTTGGGCCGAAACTTTAAAACCCAGTGGGCTTTTATTGGTAGTTAGAGCCCATTAAATATTTCATATTGAAAATGATATTTTTCAATTTTGAAATAAAATTTTTATTTTTTTGCTTGGGATCTCACAAGGGTGTGAAAATCGACACTGGTATGCAACCAGTTAAAGCGGATAATATCTGCTAGCGGTGGGCTTAAGTTGTCACAAATGATAGAATAGGCAAACACGGAGTGACATGCCAACGAAGATGTTGGACCTCTAAGAAATGGATTGTGAGACTAATGATGACACGTAACAGATCAAAGCGAATAACATCGATAACAAGTGGATATGAGTCGTTACCTCATATTTCTTTTTACATCGTTCTTTCTTCTATTAATAGACGAAGAATGTTGTAAGATAAGAAATTAAAGCATCAATAATTTTTGGAAATCTTTGAAAGATATTGATATTTTAATTGATATATTTGTCAATATTTTTGGTTGGGAATATAGCACCTAAATAATTGAACTTTTTTTATGTTCAATAATTGGGTTGTTGGATATTGGGTATCCTTTTGTTTTTGTACTTTGTTTTATTGCTTGTTTGTTTGTGTTGTAATGACTAACACTCCCAACCCCATTTCCCATAACATACCAAAATAAAATTGTCCTATTTTATTATTCATCAAATAATCCATGTTCATTTTGGCTCTCAACAGCACGACTCATACACTTTTACATCGATTTGGATCTTTATTGGGTTAAAACGTCCTTAAAACGCTAAACTGAAGCTAACCCAGTGATTTTAGCACTTATGGGGCATACTAATGCCAGCGGGAGCTCACAATGAGATATATCAACTTAGTAATCCTAATGAAATTTCACGATGATATCCCTAAAAAAGTGGGATTGAAAGTAAAACTCATAATAAATTCCAATCAAGGAGTTCATATTCTATAAAAAATGAAAGAATCATATCTCACTATAATCGACAGAGAGTAATCAAATAAACTTCGTAATTCTCACTCCTCGAACATAACACACGCATGTAAAGTATCAACATATGCACGCACGTATACACGTTTGTTTATTAGATTACTTACAGTACGAAGATAGTTCTAACAGACTGACAATTATTTTTAAATAAAACGTGACAATTCTTTCACACAAATTGAGTTGTATCGAACTAGATCGTATTCCAAGATTGATATGTAAAAATGACTTTATAAAAATAAAAAAAAAATATTAAGAAAATTAAAAAAAAATGGAAATTATTATATAGAAGGCAAATCTCATAACAAAGAAGCTACGTGTTGGGTTTCCTTCCACGTGTTGGTGTAGGTGGAGCCTAGTCAACGAAATTAAAATTGTTTAAATTAAAATTTAATTAATGGTAATAAAATTTAAGCAGAAACAAACAAAAGTTTCACGAGATCAGATGCTAGATAATAAATTAATAAAAAATTAGTTTTTCCACCTCACCAGGGTTTTGGCTTCAGGGGAAAATAAAAAATTATGACGTGGCCACGTGACGAACTGCGTCCTTACTGTGTACCTGCCACCATCAGAGTACTGCTCCTACCGACCAATTCCCAGTACAGTACTACACTTGTTCCCTACACTTGCTTCCTCGTGTGTCATTTTTTTTTATTCATTGTTTAAATAAATTAAAAAAAAAAAGAAATTAAAATATCCTTTTACAACATCAAAAGTTATTATAAATTAATTATTAACTCATTTAAATAAAATTACGAGTTTTTTTAAGCAATGTCGCAGTTCGATCTCGTTTGTAAAATCTAATTATTATTTATTAATATTTTAAATGAAATAATAATCGAGTTAGAAAAAGGCGTTGTCATGAAAATCGACCTGTTTTTCAAGGCATTGAAAATGAACGCTCGTTCCGAGCACTATTTATCCTTTTTTATTATTATCTTTAATAAATAATAATAATAAGGAAAGTAAAAGCATGATTTTGTTGGGAATCAATTTTAATGAATGCTAATTAATTGGATTTATAGGGAAAAATGAAATGATTAAATAAAATCGATTTTTGATACTTTACAGTTCTCTAGATTACTTGGAAGCGCGTTTGACCCAATGCCAGTTGTCTCATTTGTTGGAGAAAAAAGTCAAAAACCAATCTCAGCCGTCGGATTCCATTAATAAAAGCATGCACACGTGGATCATATAACTTGCATGGACTCCACGTGTCCGTGCACATAACCTCGGAAACGACGCCGTTTTTTTTACAAATAGTTCCTACAATTTCTTTCGACTTCAATAGCCACTCTTTTTTTTCTTTTTTATTACGTTTTAGTTTAATTAATCAAACGCGGAGATTTTTTTAATAATGTTTTTGTATTGTCGAATTTAATGTGGTCGGCTCAATAAGCTAAAATAAATTAATAAGTATTATTAGAAGAAAAAAAATATTAAATTAAAAGCTTAGAAGGATCTTACCACCTTCCTAAATTATTATAAATTTTTACGTATAATCTTCGTATAAATTTAAATACTAAATTATATATTTTTTTAATTTAATAGTTCGATGATTTTAAGAATATAGTTTCATATTAGTCTCGCGAATCTAGAACAAGTAATTAGCTTGATAATAAAGCAACAAATTTGACTAACTTAAATAATTAGACAATAATTATTATTTATTTTTAAGAGGTACATAATAATCTAACTTAATTATCATTTAATTTATAAAGAGAATTAACTATTTCCTACCTAATAAAAAAATGATGTTGGGAGTAGTTTTAATAATAATTATAAAAAATTAACTCTAAATACAACATTTTATTATTAACTTTTTCCATTTTTTTTATTTTGTTAATAAATTTAAAGTTTAAGCATTAATTATCTTGTAGTTTGTTTTATCTCACTCAAATCTATGTGTGAATTTAACTTAAAATTAGAGAGAATGAACAATTTCCTACAAATTAAAAATATCTTCGAGAATGAAGAGAACTAATAATACTTTAATATTATTATTAAAAATTAATAATATATATATATATACACATTAAAAAATTAATGACATGAGCGAGAAAGCACGTGTGTATGACTATGAAAGAGGACACACGTGTGAATGGTCATAGCTTTTCTCAAATTATTATTATTTTCGTATAGCTGGTTTTATTTTAATAGGAAATATTTTTTTAAATAAATATTAATTACAAAACTCAAATTATTTTTTTATTAGACCAGACATAATGTTTTACGAAGATTAAAACATGCATGGATGAATATTTTGGAAATGTAATTGTTTTTTTAAAATAAAGTAGTCAGTTTAATGACTTGTTGAGGTAATTCTAATTCGGATAATAAAATGATTAATATTTTGTGATGATAAATATATAAAAAAAAATCAATTCATTTATTTTCAATAACTCAATCGGAAAAACTCTGAAATTAAATATGTTTGGCTCGAAACAATTTTATGTTTGGATGTCATCTTATGAAATTATATTTGAAGTATGTGAGTAAAGACAAAGTCATCTATTAAATCTATATTCGAATTCTTGTCTTTTTCCAAAAATAAATATTTGATTATAAATTTGCTCGAATGTCAAATAATATGAATAATTCTATATACAAGGGAATATTTATATGGAAAATGGATGAATTATTTATGTTAAGCTTTTATAGTTTAATTTCTAGCATTGGGTGCTAAAACATTATTAAACTAATCACTTGTAAATTTTATGTTGAATTTAATCACATTTATTAGTAGTAGGGCCAATGAAATTAAATTAATTTGTGAAATTAAATTAAATTAAAATCTTAATAAAATAAATCAAAATCTATATGCTAAAATAGAATTTAATTTTGATAGTATGAAAATGTTAATTAAAAATATTATATAAAATAGAGATTTGTAGAGAGAGAAAGGGAAGTGGGAGCTCCATCCCCATCGTATCCTACTTCGAGCCCACCGACATTTTCTCCATTGATCTTTTCTATTGCCTTTTTTTTATTTATATTTTTTTTGTAAAATATATATTTTTAATTAAATAAATGTTAACAGTTTAAGACAGTAACTTCCAATTAACTGAAGAGAGGTTAAAATGTGAACCTGAGATGGGTTACATGTTAAAATTAAAAGATGAAATAAATAAAAATAATAACATTAATAACAATAAATTTTTTTCCTTCCTAAAAAAAGAAAAAAAATATTTATATTTATATAATACTCGATCCTAACGGCCGGATAGTGGGCTGACGGCCGCTAGATTTTTGCACGGGCTCGGCGGCAGGCTGCTCCGCCCTGAAGCCACCAGCCGTTGCACGAAGCTCTCAATTCTCTGCCCGTTACTCTCTGTTAGTAACCGCTTCCCGCCATATGGCAACGTTTCCACTCCTCTCTCCGTTAATACCTCCGCTTCTTCGTCCACTAAGCCGTTTGCCTGCACGTTAGTTTTAACGGTGTTATAAAAAAAAGGAACAAAAATATAATAAAATTACAAATTTCATTCATTTTAGTTTGCATGAAAGATTGAAGAATTTAAAAGGATATGAAATATAAAGAATAAATTGGTAATTTAAATGAAAAGGTTAACGCCGTTAGTTAGTTTGGGGTCTACTTTCTAGGATTTTCTCAGGGAACTAAACAAACAAAATCTTCGAGTGTCGGAGAAAGTAGAAAATCAGAGAATTTCCATTATACCTGAATTCTCACATAGTCCGTTCGATTCCAGCAAAAAGCATTCCCAAGCATTTGATCGACGGTGTCGGAGACGCCGTCGAGCACAATGCCTTCGACGGCGGAGGTTGAGCACTCGCCGTTGTGGCGGACCTTGCCGTTGCCGCCGCTTGCCGATCCGTTGCCTAACGACAGAACAAGTAAATCCTCCACACCATTGACGGACGGAAAATCGCGTTTGTTATGGAGAACGTGCGTGACGGCGGCGGCGGTTGGATTGTTCATTACTAAGCCGCCGTCGACGGCAGTGCATAAGGTCTTTCCGTCGACGGAAGAGAGATGAAACGGTTTGAAAGAACTCGGCGTCGCCGCCGTAGCACGGCAGACTTTCCAGAGCTCGAAGTTGAAACTCGGCGATTCAGAAGCGTCGGCGCGAGAGAACACGAAAGGCGCCGAACTTCTGAGATCGAAACAGGGAACTAAAAGAGGCTTACATGTATCCTTCAGAGACAAATCCTTACCGTTCTCACCTCTAAAAAACTCCTTCAACACTCTATCCAAAGACCTACCAGAAAATCTCCGCCGTCGGCAAAATCCGCTTCCGAATTTCACTTTAAACATCTCCGAATTCCTAGCAGAAATCGCACTTACAGCATCCCTAGCAGAAAACAGAGGACGGCCAGAGCCATCATCCGCCACAAGCATCGAGGCAAGAATGCCTCCAATGCCAGTACCGGCAATTAGGTCGAAGAAATCAGCAATGCGAGCATGAGGATCGCCAGTCCTGAAGCGGATCTGGTCTTCAAGGTGAATGATCGACGCAGCGACGACAGTTGCGGTGGTTCCACCGCCGTCAATGCTGAGAATTCGAGTCTTCTTAGCAGCGTCGCAGTGATGGGAAAGCCATTTCTGCTCGAGCTTGGTGAAGATCTCCAAGGTGACCTTACTCAACTCCATAATCGGAAAGGGAATTAGGGGAAGCAAAAGAGAAGAAATGAATGGGAGTGAGGGAGAATTAGAGATAGAAAATGGAATAATTGAGAGGAATGGTGGATTGAGGTTCAGGATTTGTAGGTGGAAGCCATTAATGGCGGAAGGAAGAAGGTCTGTGAGTTTTTTGAGTAACAGATCGAGGGAAAAAAAAAGCCCTAAAAGTAGTTGTAAGTGAGAGAGGGACGGGATATTCTTCCTTTTATTACCTATTTATATATATACATTTCAAAAGGTTTTATATATTTTTTTTAATTATTTAATTTTATATAATAATCGAAGGCACTAGGCACTGGCTTAAAACGTGCTGTTCGGCGTGTGTTTTGCTTGAGTTCACAGTGCGCGAATCTCGGCTTTTTAGCCGGCTCGGCTCGCGCTTCTTGGCTCATTTTTAATATATATATATATATATATTTTTTATTTTTTTTTAACTCACTATTTATATTTTTCTTTTTAACTGAATAATGGAAATGGAATCGAAACAAGACGAAAACAACCAAACAGCCAATTCGAGGACTGAATGGCGTGACATAGCTTGTAATTTTTAAAACATTTTAATCACCCAACTTAAATTTTGAATTATGATTTTACATAATTTTACGGTGGGGTAATTTTTTTTTAAACGGTAGATCTATTCTCTTGTTGGTTTCAATTGTTATTTCGAGTGTGGTCCAGTTCTTGACATGTTGACCTATCTTAGTAAAAGCTTGCAACATAATGAGGTTATTTGTTCACTTACCACGAGTAGTTATTTGTATGTTGTAGTGTAAAATAATGAGTTTGTTCCTATGATATCATTACTCCTAACTACCCGCAACATGACGAACCTTGCTCCTTATTTGACTTAAATGATATCTTCTATAACACAGGTGCTGCACGAGCAACTCCCACTTATCCAGAGCCCAAAAGTGAATCCGTTCAAGGTCGAGCTTGCCTCAAAAAACGATATATCGTTTTGTTTTTAAATGTAATTTAAGAGAAAAATAAAGTTAATTAAATAAAAAAAAATTAAAAAAATGAAAAGAACCCATTCCAAATAAATGAATTTGGAAAATAATAATAAATGTGCAAAATTAAAAATAAAAAATAAAGAGGGCATTAATGTCAATGACCGATTGTATTTATTTAAAAAGATAAACGATGGTTTTAAAACCCGCCTTAAATTTAAGATTTCAACTGTAAAAAGGACCAAAATACCATCCCACTACAATCAATTAATGACTCAAGAATCTTCTTATTAATTTTTAAATAGTAAATTGACAATTTCTTTTATTAAAATTCAAATATTTATATCCATATTATTATATTAAAAAAATATTATTTTAATTTTATCATATCAATGAATAATTCATTTTTATGGAGTTGAAATTAAATTATAATATTCATTAACATTAAATTTTATATCTAACATATATTTAACAGATTTATGAATTTTAAAAATATGACTTATTAGACATAAAATTAATTTTTTATTTTTTATAACCAACATTTTCTATATTTTAAAAAAAATCAAAACATTTTTGGTAATTTGTATCACAATGTCTCCATAATAAATGAATTTAACCACCAAAATATTATAATAATTAATTAACTTTCCAAAAATAAAAAATGGTTAGATATTTAAGTTTATTGCTTTAAAAGAAAAACCCATATGAGAGTTTTTGTTAGGATATTCAGATCTTAGATTTAATATTTTTTTGGCATGTGAATAATTGTATTTTGAATTTTTTTTTAAAATATTAAAAAAAACTATTTTATTTTTTAATTTAATTTAATTTTTTTGTAGTGCTCATATTTGTTGAGATGCTGTAGCTTTTAAGAACCATATAATATAATACACCCAAATGAATGTGGATGTCTTTTATTATATTATTATTATTATTATAATGCACATTGAACATTGAAAACTATTGACTGTTTTTATTTGCCCAATATAGACAAGGGCATCTAGCTAGGACCATACCCTAAACACACCATACCTAACCCAACTTTTATCCTATTATTACCCCATTTTTTCACCCGAAAGGTCCAATGTAAAACTGCAATTTAACAACCATACATAACGAGTCCAAGCTAACGATGGACTTGGACTGTTACGAATAGTATTAAAGTCAGACACTGAGCGGTGTGTAAACAAGGACACTGTGTCCACAAAGAAGGTGAATTAGAAGAGGGAACTAAACCTTTCTTATAAGAGTGTGGAAACTGAATAATGAAAATAAAATAATAATAATAATAATAATTGTGTGAGATTATTCTTGGAGTTTGAGTTGGTGTAAACGACCGTGAATTATTATGAAATCATTTTGTTGGGCTCATAAATATTCTCAAAGCCCAATAGGCCCACTAACCTAATTCACTCCATTTTATTAGGGTCAAAGTCAATATTTTTAATTCTCTTTCTTCTTCCCCCACCCACTTAATTTCTCAACCACCCTTTCAATAATTTAGAACCATCAAATTATTTATTTTTTCATTTCAAATGCTCGTCTAGGGTTGGAGGATCCAAAAACTCGGTTACTATACTATAACAGCCAAAGTTCATCGCTAGGAGATATTATTTATTTCGACTAGTTACATATCGCCATTAACTTCACAATTTTTAAACTCGTCGTCTAGAGAGAAATTTCCATATTATTATAACGAACCAATGTGGGATCTCACAATTGTGAGGCTGACGGCTACGATACGTAATAGACGGAAGTGAACAATATGTACTAGTGGTGGACTTAGAATGTAAAATTACTTATTGATAATGTATTTCAACCATTAGCTGTCATGTCACGTCAAACCATTTGATAGTCAACGTTTAAAACAAGGGGGTAAATCATAAATTTATGAGACAAAATCATTAAATTTATAAATAGGTAAAATTATCCATAAATATGTAAAATTACCCAAAAATAGAAAAATATAAAAATTATAAATAATATTTGTTAAAACAAATTAATATGTTAATAATTATTTTCAATCTTATTCGTTTATTGCCTAATTGTTAGGATTGAATTAGACCATGATGGGCCGAGCTTGGATACAATGTTGGGCCAATACAGACGTGGGCCTGATTTAAAAATTTTATTTTTTAAATTATATATATATATATATATATAAATAAATAAGTTTCAAATATTTTTTAATATATATATATATATATATAAGAAATTTGAGAGAAAAAATAAGTCAAAATTATGGTTATTAAAGGGACTCTAATATTGATTAGTGGACATAACCCGATTTAGTTTTAAAATAGATAATATTTAGATTTAAGTTTTTTAGTCAACCAATCGATTTTGATTGGGCAAGTCAATTTTTTAATTCTAAATTAATTAATGAATTAAGTTTAATCAATCATCCTCCTACAATCGTACATGAGAGACTTTTTTGCTCATTTATTTTATCTTCTTAATTATTTTTTTAAAATATTACTAAAAATAAAATAAAATTTATACAAATTAGTGATTAATAAGCTAATTCAAATATTAATGTTGTCTAATAAATAATTAAAAGGTTATTCTTACCTAAAAATTCAAATTAATTAAACTAAATAATCATAATAACTCCTATATTATTAGTGGATAAGGTATTCATTACTTGCATTTATGTTATTTAATTAAAAAATAAAAATTACAATTATTTTTGAAGGTCAACACAAAAATTATATCAGTAATTCAAAATTCTGAATGGAAGAACATAACTAAATTAAATTAAAAACCTAATGATTTTCAATTCTTTATATCAATTTAATGTTTATAATAGTAAATTTTAAACTTGGAATCTAATTAATTTATATATTTATAAAAATTCACATCTAATTTCTTAAAATAAATAAATGAAAGATTTAAAATAAATATATATAAAATTGACAACTTTTTGACAATAATTCCTTATTTAAAATATGTATTAAAATAAAAGTAAAGTTGAAAATAGAATGATTAAGAAGATATTGCATGGATTTTTTCTACTTTAGAGGGAATATAAATAATGCAAATTTGAAAATTTTAATTATCTTTCCCAAAATATCCTCCACTTCTTTAATCATTTTTTATTATTTAAAATAAGGTTAAATTATTCCATTACCAAACTAAGCCTAAAATAATAATAAAAAATAATTATATTGTAATTAAGTAAATAATAATAATATCAATAATAAAAATAAATACAAAATTTGAAAAGGTGATTTTTTAAATTAGATGGGGATTTCTAGGAAGCTTCCATTAATTAAATTAAATGATGAAATATTATTTATTTGATGACAAAAAAGCTTGCTTCATTTCTAATTAAACCTATTTTTTAATCTATCTATATTTATTTATTTATTTATTTAAATTATTTTAGGAGTTAAATTATAATTTTATAAATAAAAAATAGTTTTTAATTAAGAACTTTAATTAAAATATCAAACATTTGTTAGTCAACAACAATTTTAATATACTTATAATATGAATATATATAAGTATAAAACAATCATGGGCCATTATTGTAATAAAAAAATTAATGTCACGAATTATATATCTAATGGTAACCGAATTCCTTCGTTAATTATTAAATAATCAATTAAATATAATATATGGTCTTTAAATATAACAATAATATAATTAAAAGAGGCTAAAGATCACCATTTGAATATATATATATATATTTATATATTAAATGAAATTGTTTATGGCTACTTGCCCCTCCCACTATTTTATGCCATTAGATAATAATTTTTATTTGAATATTAATATTTTGAGAAATATAATTTAAAATAATAGAAATAAAATATATAATAGAGCCCATTTCCCAAGTCATTGCATACCAAAATATTAATAATAAATTGATCAATAAATAATTTATTCTTTAAAAAACAATTGTCCTTGGAATTTATAAACTATTTTAAAGATTGACATGTTAAGATTTAAACCATTAATTATTATATGATTAATAAAGTATTCATGCTTTTAATTTTTTTTATTAATTTAATATATTGTGGTTTAGGTTCTGTGAATATAGTATATATACGTATAAATACACTTAAAAAAATTAGTTTGTAACACGTGCAATACATAAATCATTTCGTTTAAATATTGTATTGATCTATTCAAAATCTATTATGAAGTTTAGTATGGAAATTTCATTCAAATAACACAAAATTTGAACTTTATGATAAATTTAATACTATGGTCGGATTAATATTGTTTTAATATTTTTTTCATAAATATTATATGATAATGGTGAATTTGTCTCCATCCACTAATATATATAAATATTTAAACTCCCTTCCGGTCCTATATATGTATTAAAATAATGTCAAACCAAACTTAGGTCAAAATAAAATAATTGAAATGATTACATTATTTAAATGACAAAAAAAAAAGCAATGGAATTAGTAAATAATCACGTTTAGATGAGTTGAAATTTAATATTTAAATATTAAATCTCATCAAGATGCGCATAAATTGGTTTATTAAAAATAATTAAGGATGATTTAATAAAATATTAATTTAATTTTATTAAGATAATTAAATAGATAAAAGTATAAATTGAAAAATGAGCAAGTGGTGGGAGAGGGGATGGATTCTTTTGCCTAGTGTCTAGTTTATTGATATTAAAATAAAAAAAATATAAAAAAAGCTTAATGGGATGTTGTTTTTTTTAATTGAAAAATATTATTTTTAGTGAGAGAAAACATGGGAAGAGAAAGATAATGTTTGTACTTTTAATATTAATTGATTAATGAATAAAATAATGATTTTTTAAAATATTATTAATAAAATAATATATTTAGTCATATTTTTTTATTTGCCCAAAGGACAAAGGAAAAGAAATAATATTATTTTAAGAGTAAACAAATTGTCAAAGCTAATCTCTCTTTTTTATATATATTTTATTAAATTATTGATACTTTAATATTCTAAAAATTAATTTTTATACTTTTATTTTATTATTATTATTTTGTAGCTATGCATTTGTTTTCTCACGCATACGCAGCCAACAACTCTTTTAATATTATTATTTAATTATTTTATATATTATTTTATGTAATCATTTTTTTACCGTTCGAAATCTGTAACAAATTATTAATTATTTTTTGAAAATAAAATAGAGAAAAACAAAAATTAATTTTTAAAATAAATGGTAAATAATTAAATAAACAAATGGAAATCTAATGGATTGTTCTAGAAGAAATATAATGGGGGATATAAGACAAAATAATAAGAATTAAATGTGGAGTTAAAAGTATCAATAAAGGAGTAGTTTGAGTAAAATAATAATAATAAATAATTTTGATATATATAATATTTACATTTGTATACACCTACTAAAATTCTATTTAAATAGAATTATTTGTCTCGCGTTCTTAAATAAATATTTCTATAATAATTATTTTTATTGTACTGAGAGAATATAGTATTTTTAATAATTTTGCATTCATAAATATTTTTAATTATAGTAGACATGACAACCATTATTTAAATAATATTGAAAAATGTATTATTTTGCATCTATAGAAATAATACACATTTTTTTTTAAAATGCTTATGTGTCAAAAATTAATGGGAGTAAACATATAGCCAAAAAATTTCCAAATTATTTTTCCACGTGGCAATCTTTTAGAATTTCACGGCACGTCACTTCTAATCTCAGCCGTCAGATGGAGATTGACTTCCAAAAGTCAACGAAGGTCCATGTTCCTAAAATGATACCACCCGCAGCTTACTATTTTTATCGTCACGCTTCCACGTCAGCTTTTTTAAGGCGCGTGAGGGCAGAGGTAGAGGGCTAGGTAGGCGACCAACCGGGGCCCACGATTGTAAATTTGATTCACATGAGGAGGCAGATGATTGTGGCTGCCAGTTCAGAGACCTTTTGATTTAATTTCTTTTTAGAAAACAAATATTTAAGATATTGCCACGTAGGATTCTAATCTTACGGTTTGGAACTGCTTACAGTTGATATGAGCGACCTGGTCCGTTGGTTTAGTAGTTAACCGGTGGTTCTGCGTTCATGTAATTAATACTTGTCGAGTGGACCCGTGTGGGGATTTTGAGACTGGAACTGACCGGCTGAATCGGTCAGCTAGGCCTACTTTATTGCTTCTCAGTTGCTTGTGGAAAGTTTCGGAATTTCATCGTACTGGCAACCAGCTACCGGCTACGCCTGTTTCCGATGTGGAGATATTTGTTGGACCGTTGATTTTCACGCCACGAACGTGAAAATAGTTTTACATATCATTTTCGCGGAAATTCGATTTTTTTAAAAAGATAATAAATCTAAAAATAATATTAAGCTTTTAATTTTATATTTTATTATTCCTAACCTGTTTAATCTAATAAAAACAGTCAAGACACCATTGTTGAATGAAATATTAATTAAATTTATTATAATTTTTATATTTATAAAAAAATAAAACACAAATTATTAACAATAATAAGTAAAAGTATTTTAAATGGCTGAATAAATAATAAATATTTAAAGAGAAAAATGGGAAATGGGTGGTGTCATCAACTGAGATCCACGTCAGCAATTGTGGAACCGTCCTTGGACCGAATTGGGAAAGACCAAAGAGGAGGAGAAATTGAGAAATTAGACCTCACGCGTTTGAAGGCGCGTGGCGAGTTGAGCATAAGTGAAACCAAAAAAAATATATATATTTCGATTCGGATAACTAAAAAATTTATTAAAATAAAATAAGGTTACACGTGGCTTATGTGTGCGAAGTGGCAATATTCCATCGAAAAACGACCCTCTTTGCCTTTGCCTTGCTGGCGTCAGCCAATCACAGCCGTCCGATTCATTTCCATTCCAATGATTTTACTCGGTTAGGCAGCCCCTTTCCTGAAATCTCATCCGTCCATCCCTCCCCTTCAAAAGCAGATTTTGCGTGAAAGCGTCAAATTCCCTAAAAAATAAATAATAATAAAATAATAATATAATATATATATATATATATATATATATAAAATAATAGAATAAATAAAATAAAATAAAAAAAGTAAAAGAAAGTGATTAGATTAAAAGCACATAAAAGCACACAAAATAAACAACAAGAAGCTAGAGAGAAGGAGAGAGAGAGGGGGGGATTTTGCTGTTCATTTCATCATCGGGAGTTCGCCGGAGTTTATGGTTGTTTTCCGGTGAGGGTGGATTTGATTTGACTTCCGGAGGTGAAGAGGAATCGCGATTCATTTTGGTGAGAGAGTTTGTTTTCATGATTGAGACGCATGATCATGGAGAAAAGCAGAGAAGCGAGGAGTTCGTCGAGTATAGTGGCCGCAAATGGATCCTCACGGCGACGTAGTAGAGCTACGGCCTTCAGAGATTTACCTGGTTCGAACTTCGCTTTCGTCGTTCTCTGACTTTGGCTTAACTCTCTTTTTGTTGTATGATTCTTTATTAACGGTTGTTGTTTGTTGCAGAGGAAGGTCAGGTGGAGTTGCAAGAAACGGTGCGGTTAAGGGAGAGAGGAGGGAAGAGAGGCCGGGATCGAGAGTTTGCGAGTCGGAGCAAGCGGAGGAGAGGAGGAGGAAATAGAGAAGAAGAGGTGGAGGAGGAAGGAGGAGATACTAGTGCTGAAGATATTGTTGCTGATGGAGACAGCGATGAGGTTGAAGACGGTGGAGGAGTTTCTCTTATTCTCTCTTCTACTACAGCTGCTTCGGCTTCGAATCAGAACCAGAAGAGGAACTCTCTTCCGCCAAGAGTTGCGAAGCAACAATGGAAGGTTGTCGATGACGCGATGATTGGCGTTCCGGTTCCGAGAAAGGCTCGCTCAGGTATAGTGTAAAGCAAAGAAAGAAAAAGGAAATAGAACGATTGGCTCCTTATTTTTTTGTATTTTATGGAATCATGCTCCGTTTCATGATGGTAAAGTTTGTTTTTAATTCTTTTTGTACAGCTTCTGTCAAAAGATCACATGATTGCACGGTTTCAGGAAATAGTGGTGTTGGTGGAGCCGGAGAAGACATTGCAGACGACCACAGCCATCGGAACCAATCCGATTCGCCAGCGAGGTCGTCTGCTGAGGTTGTTTCGCCCTCGACTTCCGTTGTTTCGTCTAAGAAGAAGATGGTTAGTTCGTCGGGGGGTTTCCCCCTTTTAATCATTGTTCGATGCATATATTTTTTGGAATGTTGGAGTGAGTTTATTTTTCCATGAATTTTTAGAAATCCTCTGGACCGAAGACTCGATCAATGAAGACGTCTAAGGGTTCTTCTCCGTCTGCCATGGAGGGTGATATTGAGATTGAGATCGCTGAGGTTCTTTTCGGACTAAAAAAACAACCACAGTGCTCCAAAAAGCAAGAGGTTAATATGAAACTATCATCGAACCAAGAAACAGAGGATTCCAGTGTTCTTCGTGACGGTACCAAGCCTCCAGTTACATCTACAGCGGCGAACTCTGCACAAACTGCCTTCCAAAAATCTGTTTCGCTTCAGAAGAATGATGCTATTTCAGATTTGTTACTTAATGTTGGTGGGTATTCTGAATCCTTGAGCTAAAGTAAATATTTCCAATTGGAACCTTAACACACTATCCCGATTATCCTGTACTGATAACGTCCATTTTCACTCTATTTGCCATTGTAGCTGTAGAGAAGACCGAATCGTTGGATAGTGCAGCTAAAGCCGAATCTGAGAAACCTGCAGAGATTGAAATCTACCCCTCAAAGTTGGGAGGAGCATCCGATTTTAGTATGAATCTTGGTTCCCATGAACGCAAAACTGAGGAAATGAAACCAGAAAAGGAAGTTTGCACTAGTGGAGATGAAAATAAGGAGAGCAAGAAAACTGTGTTGGTACAAGAAGATGTAACTTCATGCGTCAAAAGGGATGTTGATCCTGAAGATTCGCCCCCTACTAATTCGTAAGCGATATAAGATCTTCATTTCCATCCATTGTTCCTGAAACAATTAATTTCAATATCAATTTTGTGTGCGTTCTTAGGATTCCAGAGGCTGAGACACAGAAAGAAGATAAGTTCAAATTTGACTTGATGGTTAGAGTCTGCAGTTTTCAATTTCAATTTTGATTTCCTCTGATTTTTTAAGTATGAAGATTCTGATAAGTGCCTTTGTTGAACACAGGCTCCTCCAGCATCTCCAGAAAGGGATGGGTTGGCTGATATGGTATTAGATGCTAAGCCTTTGAGTCTGGGAATTCAAATGGTGAATAAGATTTTTGCAATTTTAGCAATATGCCTGATTTTGTTTTTTAGAACTTTTGATTGATGGATATTTTCCCCCCATAAATCTCGTGTAGGGGAAAGAGACTTCAAATAAGGCTGAAAATGAAGATAGCATAGTGACAAGTGGGACAAAGTTTGAATTCTTTAAACTGGATTTGGAGAAACCGCAATTAGATAGAAATAGCATCGCAATGCAAGAACAGAGTCAAAAGCAGCAACCTAAGGGAGCCGCCGGCACAGTTGAAAATAATGGTACCCATCATTTCATCTTGAAGAACTTTCATTATGTTGATTAAAACTCGATTATATGCCGAACTGTCTTCTCAACTGTTGTGATAATTGTACTTTCCCCAGACTCTTCCGCTTCAGTGCGCTTGCCCGTAGTTCTGGGTGGCTGGCCAACTACCGAAATTCCTCCTGTCGGGTTAGAAATCATTTCTTTAGAAACTATTTGCCTAAGCCAATGGCTAATTTATATGTATTTTGTTGAAAGAGTTTTCCTATTCACACCAAAATGAGACGTGGTCGTTTTCCCCCCCCTTATATTTCAGGTACATGCCACCCTTCCGGACAGTTCTACCCGTGGATATTGTTGACAAATCATCCACCAAACTACAGGTACCTTTCAGGATTTTTCTAAATCTGTCAAGTTCATCTGTGGATTTGTCAATGAATTTGCTATTGTATGTCCAAAATCTTGCAGCATCCGAAATTTATACTCTCGCACCCTCGACCGAAGAGATGCTTGACCCACTATGATATTGCTCGAAACATTTATTTACACCAGCAATTTACAAAGACGAACTATTTCCACCCAGCAGGGGATGCTTCTGCATCTCTTGCAGAGGCCAAACTAAAAAACATGTCCTCAATAGAAGGCATGATTTTGAGTAACCCATTGGGCGGAAATCATTTGGATATGAACCTTAACTCTGCTCGACAGAAGGAGCAAGCTGAAGGTGACTTTCCTGGTAATGTGGTAAATGAAAAAGTTCCCGAGGCTGCCTACTTGGCTGATATGGCTAAAAGCAAGCAGCTTGTATTTCAGCAGGGACAGGGAGCGTCGTTTGGTAACTCGATGGTACGATCTTCTTGACTATTTTTCTGCATTGAATTTCTGTAATCTATTTACTTCCAGTTAATTGGTCGGCTTATAACAGAATTTTTTTTTTCTTTCTACTGCAGCCTGGTTCTGGATTCATATTCCCTATCAGTCAGCATCAAGCACCGACAGCAGCCACCGCAAATCAATCTGGGTCCACCAAATCTTCTAACCAATCGACACCACTGTTCACTAACCCAGAAGCTGGAACACTTGTGAGCTTTCCAGCATTTCCTGCTGTATCTAGTAACATGAGCTACACTCCGAATGTGGTTTCAATTGAAGCTCCATACTTGGGAAAACTTCAGAACAATAGCTACCCATTCACCTTCTCTACTCCTGCGGGAACGAGTGCTACATATAGAACAAGCAGTGCACAACCCTTGCCTCTTTTCAATGGATCTTTCTATCCATCTCAGCTGTTCCATCCATCCCAAATTCAACCAGCACAAACTCAATCTCATCACCAACCAAGTGGCTCCCATAAACAACCTCAAACTCAGCAGCAGCAATGGAGTGTGCACGTACCCGGGAACAACGTACCACCATCAAATGGTATGCAAGTAAAGCAGCAGTCGACAGAACAGCATTTGCCACTGCCTAAGCAATCTCGCAAGCATGAGAATGAGACCAGTGGAGAGGACAGTACATCCCTTTCCGACATGCGGCCAGCTTCAGTTCAGAAAAGTTCTTATGGACAAAACTTCATTTTGCCTGTTCCAGCACTGGATTTCACCTTGATGCCATCTGGAACATTTAATAATGGCAATGGTGGAAATAATGGCGAGAAGAAACAGTCCCATCCACAAAATTTGAAGAGCACAGTTGCCTTAGTTCCATCTCAGGGACTCACAATGTCCTTTGCTTCATATAATGGAAATGGTACCCCATCAAACCTCAACTTCACACCAACTGTCTTTCAGAATCTTCCTGATATGCAACGTACAGGGTTTCAGGGAGCACCTGCTCCCCAAGCTACAAAGCAGAAGAATCACCAAATTTCAGAAGGGAGGAACGGAGTTGTTGTGTCCGGTACCAGTGACAGGAACACTGGAAATTCTTCTGCAAAGCCGTCTGCAACTTCAGGCCAGACCCTTGTTTTCGGTAATTCTTCAAGGACTTTAAACTTCATGACATCTTCTGTCCCTGTAAACTGGCCCTCCCCCTCCACGATGAACCGACCTGCTGGTAGTTCTTCAGGTAACCAACAGCAGCACATATTGCAACAGCAACAGGCAACCGTGGTGCCTCGAAGTAAAGGACCGTCTAATAATAGCTTGCCCTCATCGGCTACGACCAAGTTTCCTTGCAGTGCCCCTCCTGGTTTCTCACAACCTTTGATACAATGCGACAATTCTATCCAGTCTTCTGCACAGAAGAACTCGGGTAGAATGGTCGGTACCGTTGTCCCTATGACATCTCTCCATCTTGCTTCCTCCTCTGCAGTCCATAAGAGTTCCACTCAACAGAAAGGAAATAATACTCCTCACGGCCAGACTCAGATATCCTTTGGGGGAGATTTCAAGCCAGGTTTTACACAGATGCAACACCTTCCAACTGGCGGTCACTCTCCATCTAGCAGTGGAAAATTAAGAAACACAACCAGTAAAACCAGTCCCTCAGTTGCTCCCGTCCAACCGAAACAGGATGAAAGCTCATCTACTGGAGCTGGCAAGAAATCGTCTCCGGTGTGTGGTAGAAATGTGCCTTCAATCTTGAACACATGCCCCAGTCATCTATCAGAACTTAAATACTAGACCCTTTTTTTGTTCCAGCAGCTATAGAAGCACTAACATCAAGTTGAATTAATTCCAGCTCCTCCCCATCAGATATTTTGATGGATGATTCCAACCCTAGAAGTGGTGGCTGCTCAATATCATTATATCTATAAGCAAGACCAGTGGAAGATGAACCAAACATGGAAGCACCCAAAGAGGTTTGGTTTTCTTGAGAGATGATTCGTGGAACTCAAACCATGATATGCTTTCCAAACTTGCCAAAGCACATAAAGAATCAATTCGATGAAGTGAGAGGCATTACGAGGATCATAGGCTCGAAAAGTTTGCAACCACCAAGATATTTTGATGGCACGATTCACCAGAAGCATGTCGAGGAGCATATCGACAAATGGGCATGGATTTTTGTGGGAAAAAAATCACAAAACTTGAAGTTTAACCCTCTAGTGACTTGGTTAGATTATGTATATTGTAAGTGATTGCACATTATTAGTAGGGCCTATTTTTTGGTTTATATATTGTTTACTGCTAGACATGTGAATATGATATTATACTTGGAAAAAAAAACAGTGTATTCATTCTTTGCTAGGAATTTTATTTGTTCATTCTGAGTTTACAGGAAAGGAAGATGAACATCTGAAGAGGGAGGAAGATTGTTGAAAAGGTCAGTAAAGCTTTTCCACTATGATTCTAATTCTCTCATCGTCAGTGTCAGTATAGTGTAAACAATAATGCAGTTTGATGCTGTAATCAAGTAAGGAAATTATTGGGCAAAGCACATGGAATAAGGAAGGGATGGAGTTTGCAGATTTGATTTGAAATTTTCATTTCTTGCAGGAAAAGTGACAACTTCTTGTCTACTTTTTTCTGGGTAATCTGATGGGTCATCTAATTGTTTGATGCTAGAAACAACTCAAATAATAAATATCAATAAATGTAACTTTATTTTAAAACTATCATTTTATTTTTAATTTGAAGTTGCAGCTTCTACTCCTATAAAGTAATGGCCAAGTACTTCTAGGCTTTAGTTATGCCTTTTATTTTAAAATTTTAGGTTTAAACACAGATTTTAACCTTCCAAATGTTTACTAAAAACTAAGCATCCTAGTTTTTGTTATATAATTTTATCATCTTTTATTCACTTGTGAATTACATTTCTTCACGTATTAGCATTCTAATACATTTATTCAAAGCTATATCATAAAATATAAAGATAGGACCTGATACGGCTACTTTTTATTAAATTCATGGATTTTGAAACGACGAAACAAACCAAAAAGTTCAATGTAATCAAAACAAATATTTTGAAGTTTTAGAGACCGAAACCGATAGTTGTATAAAAACTAAATTGAAAATTAAGGTTTAAAAAAAAAAAAAAATCCAGTTTAAAACAAAAGGAAGCACAAATTTCTGTATTTTGTGTCCCTTTTATTTTGTCCTGACATTGCCTTTCTTTTTCAATTCCTTCTGAAGAGTAGAAAATAAAGCTCGTCTGATATCTTCTTTGGCTTGTCTATCAAACGGCTCTTCACCAATATAGAGATCTAAAATGGCTCTACACAGTATTTGGCTCTGAATGCTTCCCACTTCCTTCCCATCAACTTCAAAACACAACAAAAACAAATGCATTTCATATTATTCACATCATCACTATTTCTCCATCATTCTAAATAAGGATCTAAATCTCACCGATCGTTCGGAGGACGTGCCCTCGTTCTTTTGAGAGATCGATCACAGATCCTCGAGATACTTCATATTCATCTTTGAATTGGGAAGTGAATCTGCAAAGAAACAAGCAATAAAGAGATGGTGTTCCCAATTCCACGACGTAGTCGAGACAGTAAAAATCAATCATTCGTTTCTAAGGCAATAACTGACTCACTTTCGAAGCAATGCTTTCCTGTTTGAACCCCCGAACTTTTGGAGTCGGGTTCCAATCGACTCTTCAAATGCATTTCGAACGAACCCGACTCTCAGTTTCTCGTAGTCTATTTGAAGTCTAACAGTCATTCCTATATCGCCTTCCATGACATCTTTGTCAAAGTCCTTTTCTTGTAGTTCAGATACAGTGAGTTTCCCATACTTCTCACTCAGTGATTCCTTTAGGTCATCACTGTCAGCATAAACACCTACACACAGTCGTGACTCATTTCAATATCACATAAGCAGAAAAGCATACTAACCATGCCATAATGTATTTCAAAACATCATACATATTGGTAGATCAGGAAAGTCTCTCTTAAGAAAGATTGTAACTCATGAATCGACAAATCTCGACCACCTTTTCATCATCTTATGCTCAATTGAAGTTCATTTCCATTGTTTTTCCAAACATTTTAAGATCGTGTTGTAATAGCCCAAAGTCACCGCTAGCAGATATTGTTTTCTTTGGACTTTCCCTCTTAGGCTTCCCCTCAAGGTTTTAAAAATGTGTCTACTAGGGAGAGGTTTCTACACGCTTATAAACAATGCTTCATTCCTCTCTCCCATCGATTAGGATCTCACAATCCACCCCCTTTGGGGCCTAACGTTCTTGTTGGCACTCGTTCCTCTCTCCCATCGATTGGGATCTCACAATCCACCCCCTTTGGGGCCTAACGTTCTTGTTGGCACTCGTTCCTCTCTCCCATCGATTGGGATCTCACAATCCACCCCCTCAGGGCCTTGCATCCTCGCTAGCACATTCCCTGGTGTCTGGCTCTAATACCATTTGAAACGGTCCAAGCCTACCACTAGCAAATATTGTCCTATTTGGACTTTTCTTTCTGAGCTTTCTCTCAAGGTTTTTAAAACACTCTGCTAAAGAGAAGTTTTCACACCCTTATAAAGAATGTTTTGTTCTCCTCCCAACCGATGTGGGATCTTACAATCCACCCTCTTCGGGGTCCAGCGTCCTCGCTGGCACTCGTTCCCCTCTTCAATCGACATGGGATCTCACATGTGAGAATTTCAGCTTCTGAACTCTTGATTAATTGATTACGATGATACATACTTTATGCCATATGCCCTTGTTGGTGAATCTTGTGGTTTGCTTTAGAAATGGTTTTCAAAACAATCTTCAGATTCTTCCAAAACAAAAAAATCAATTAAAGTCCTGTACCAGTCGTCTTCTTTTGCTTTCCTTTCTTATTTAAAAGATTCTTTATGTTTTCTTAGTTCTCCAGTTTGTTTGATCTGTTTTGAGAATTACTGAAGATATTACACACATTTCAATCTCT
The DNA here is from genome assembly GCF_002738345.1 of Cucurbita maxima. Lineage (NCBI taxonomy): Eukaryota > Viridiplantae > Streptophyta > Magnoliopsida > Cucurbitales > Cucurbitaceae > Cucurbita > Cucurbita maxima. The sequence goes on along the minus strand of NW_019272029.1, from coordinate 1,322,099 downwards.
AACTCATGATTTCAAGTGAAAAACAACACAAAACTACATCTAGGCCATCCAATGCCGCTATTAAGAACATATTTGAGCCAGAAAATCTTTCTAAAAACAGTCTCCCAAAGCCGTAGATGATACCAAACCAAGAATCGCAAATACCCATCAGATCAATCAGTCCAGATTCAACATTCAATCAAACTATAAAGCTCCTAAAAAGTAGAAATGTGGTAGAACATACCAAATGCATAAACAGTGATGTTCTTCAGTCCCAGAATAGCTTTTTTCCGCAACCCAATTCCGAGAAGCTGCTGGGAATCTCTAATTACAGACGGAAACAACAGTCCGGTCCTCGAGTCAACAACAGAATGGGCGGCCGAATTGTCAGCCAGAGAGAGAGAAGCCAACAGGGGCGATGAATTCAACGTGCTTTCAAGAAATGGGGTTTGTAGGTTCATCGAATTTCTAGTTGCGGCGATAAATCCGATTGTCGCCGCAGCGCCGACAGCCGCGGATGCGGCGACAGCGTAGGATGGGTGGGGAAAGCTGTGGCGTGGGGGCTTTGGTGGCTGAGGAAACGAGAAGGGGAAGCGGAGAGAAGCCATTTTTTTGTAATGTTTGTTTTTGGCGGTTTGATATGTAACAGTGTCCTTGCGAGTTATTGGAAAGAAGAATGAAAAAATATAAAAATAAAAAATAAAAAAGGAACTAGAATGGGTCCACGTGGAGGTAAATCACATTTTATGACATAGAAGAAATTATATATAATTAGTGTGAAATAATTTTCTAAACTGCAAAAGTTTTTAATGAAGTAAATTAGTATATATTAATAAGTGTAAATAACTTTACATTATAGTAAATATGTAATAGATTAATATAAATATATAATGTATTAATTATCATATTAAGGATTTGGTAGGACCCACAGATGAAGATTCACACAAACCCGAGCTTGGATGGAAGTGAACAAGATTTGACAACCGAATACAAAAGTCAAAAGCGAGTAGAGAGGAGAAAAAACTCCCTAACAGACACACTGGTGATAATAATAGGCCAAAACTAATAATATTTGCTAAATGTGTGTTTGGATAGTTATACAAATCACTCAAACGTACAAAGAGATTTACGAGAGGAAAGAAAAAACTTAAGCCTTATAATTACAAGAAGGGAACACCTCAAAAAAAATGTTGATTGTTTAATAAGCTAAAAGCTTGATTCTTGGTGTATAATGAGCTAAATATAGACATAAATAACAATAAATATCAAACAATTGACCATCAACTACTAACAAATTACTAAAATTGCAAATTTTTAAGCATCATTAATAAGACATACAAGGGCAGCAACTTCTATGGATATTGAGGTTCTTCTATCTTGTGAACAATTCTTCTCCTTAAATTCAAAAGGTCCAGAAAGAAGAGTGTTTCAACAACATTAGGTGATCATTGAAACAGAATTAAATGAAACAACAGTTTGAAGCTACTAAATAGTTGAAGTATAAAAGGTTTAGCTTCATTTTTTGTCAGGATAATACAAGTTGAATAAACATACTTACGATGTACGTACAGCCCGTTTTCAAGAAGACGATAGCTAAACTCTTGCTATCCTCAACTCATGCGCACCTGATATTTTTTCTTCATTAATGACTGAACGACGTTTCTCTCGAGTTAATCATACTCTAGTTCGTCGGGAGTCACTGGCCTTTTAAGTGGGATGATAGACTTCTTATCGACATCTCGCGATAATGCTTTCCTCATATCTGAATATAAACCATAACAATGCTAGTTCAGAGATTACCAAAATCATTTATTTCGTTCTCTTGGGTCGGGTAGACTCACCTAATCCATCTTCCTCCCCCGAATAATAACGCAGCACACGCCGATAGATAACATAGTCAAGCTGGTTGAGGGGAAAAAAATAAACAATAAAAAAAAAAATGTCCGTGGTAAGTGTTGCCTTTCTCCATGTGAAGATCAAAAGAACCATTTCGGCAGGGGAAATTATAAGAACACAACTGAGCATAAAAATGAAAGGTTCACGCAAGTAATATCTGTTATTTTGATATATAGCTTATAAGAAGAAATATGACCAAAAACTCATATTCTAACTAGAATCTCTGTGAGGTTGCCATAGATAACACTAAACCACTCATAGACGTTCCTCGCATTTTTCTCTACTTTTCTATTAAATAATTTTTTTCCAAATTAGGATCTTCGAAACTACATAAGATTCAGAAGAACTCCACAAAGAGGGCATTGTAAAGCAGGAATAAACCTGATACCACTTGCGGAAAGTTGACAAAGAAATAGCAGTTTTGTTTTGGATGAATACATATAGAAGATAGAACGAGAACAAATAAATTGGTAAATATTATATTTCTGAATTTACTAGTGCTTATTTTGACACTGAAAGCCCTTGCCAAACAACTCAAAAGTGTGACTCAAGCATTAGTGCGGTATTTCTAACTTCCAATCAGCTTTTATTGGTTTGGAAGTCAAATAATCCATCCTTACGGCTTTCATTGTCGATGATTATAAGAGAAGAAAGAAAAAATGGTCTTCAAGCTTGATAATGGGAGGACTTGTGATAAGGTCAGCTGGAGCTTTTTGGATACCATCCTAAAAGTTAAAAGCTTTGGAAATAAATGGAAGAAAAATTACTCGTGTGTGTTTTGAGCACCAATTATGAGAGACCTAGAGGTAACATAAATAGCAGTTTTTCTTTGATGATTTGTGTTTGTCTCCTGAGTCCTGGAAAGGCTAAAATCTTATCGGCGAACACTACTAGACCAATTGAACACGACGTTTGGGTCCAGGGGGAGGAAAGAGATTATGTTTGGAAGCTTACTGTTTTTTTTCTAACCCAACATCAGTAGCGTGAACAGTCTTCTCCGTAACTAAGTTCTCTCTTGACTTAAACCAGTCGATCCACCTTAAATCAGATTGACTATAATCGGTCGATATATACAACTTTGATAGAACTGAAATATTAAGAAAGACTTAAGAAACTAAAGTAACACAGTTTCAGTAGCTTGCAACTTCACTAAACCATTTCTAAGAGGAAATCTACCTTTTCATACATCTTGATCGCAGGGGTGTTCGATGCCCTCACAAAGAGATCAACAAAATAAGCTTTATCACTGCCAGAAAGGAAAAAAAAAGCCCTCATTAAAGATAAAGCTCAAGATGAAGAGAAAAACTGAATTGAACATTAAATCTTGAACCAGAAATAATTTTTTTCAAGGTTTTATTATACTAACATCTTACATCTTGTTGTGCATAAAATAGTGTTTCTCAGATCTATAATTACAATCAAGTTCATCTTACACTTTGTCACTAATATCCTCGAGCAGGTTCATGAGCTTCTTAGCTAATTGTTGCCTGCGATATTCTGGAGCAACAGTTACAGCAGTTACATGACCGTGCCATGACTCGCCTTGCCCCTCGACTTTTCCCATGACTGCAATGGAAAATCATACAAAAAGCAAATAGTTTCAAACAGCTTGAAATAAAGGTCATCAAGACCGCAATATTTTGAATGAACTCACAGTTATCTAGTAATTTCGTTCCTACTACACAAGATCTAGCTCGTTGTTCTATTCAGAGGGTGAATTGGCAGTTCAGTGTTGAGAATAAACATGAGAACTTAACTAGAATTAATGACTTTCTGAAATTCGAAGTATTTTATAATTTATAGGCTCTAAAGTTCAACAAAATCGATAAACCCACACAAATTGAATGTAGCCATGAATATGCGTGTCTCTAGTCAATTAAAAAATAAATTCAACCCACACCTACGATCCAACTGAGAAATAAAGCTCCAAACAATGAGACTAATCCAAGCAAGAAGAAAGAAGAACACAAAACATTCAGCCAAACTAAAAGATAATACGAGAAAAGAATTAGTGGATAAACAAACTAATAGCGACTCACTGTAACCCATTATACGGTTCCCAGGGGCCTCTGCAACATGGAAGTAATCAGGCCATCTTGCTAAGTAGGTCATATAGAAAGACATGTTGAACTGCAAAAAAGAAAAGCCGAAGAAGATTGCATCAACATCGACAAGATTCAGAGTGCATTTAGAAACCGGAAAACCATTTTCAAATCAGAAGCTGAAATTGAAACAGAGAAAAGTTACAGTTTCCGTGAGGTGATCGAGATTGACGGAAGTGAATCGAAGCAGATCATTGCAGCAAAATCTGCGTAACGTCGTCATAGCTTTTTCTCTCACCCTGTGTCCGTAAATGCTCTGTTCTACCTTTCCTCTTCACCAGAGAGGATTTTGTTGTTGAAATGGGCCAAAAGCCCATACAAAAGAGTGTCCAGTTTTGGACGTGAAATTCCATTCTAGTCCTCCCTTCTTAGGCCTTATTTAAAAAATATATTTATTTCAAATAATTTTTAATGTATAATTGCAATTTTCAATATAAATTTTATTAAAATTATAAAACATCTAAATAAATCCAGCAAAAGTAAATTTCAATATTACAAGTCTTTCACATTATATATATATATATATATTTGTTTTTATCATGATAATAATTTTTTTTTAAAAAAAACTATAATTTAAGTGAGTGTTAAATATTTTGGGCTGGAATATAAAATGTAATTATGTTTAAAAGTAGGGACTAAAATGTAATTCACATTCATAATTGAAGCTCAAGCTAGAGGAACAAATCATAAAGAAATTTTGTTCCTCTCGTCTAATTAGATTACGGAAGTAAGCCCTAACAGAGATTCCGGCGAGATAGAACCAGAATAGAATCAATGGATCTCCTCAAGCAAGAACTTCTCAAGAAACGTCAAGCCCTAGCTACTGAAACCGGCGGCAAGCGCGTCTTCAAGCGATCCGAGATCGAACAGAAGCAAATCCAGCAGCTGCGAGAGAAAGAGAAGCGCGAATTGGAAGCTAAAGCTCTCCGCCAATCCTCCACCTCCTCTCCCAACGCCGAGGCCACCTCTGCATCTTCCAAATCCAATTCATTAGCCTCGGCCTCCGCCACTTCCTCCTCTGCTGCAATCAATTCTACCGCCACCACTTCGAAATCCGTAACTGACGAGCAGAACATCGACAATCTCGTCCTTCCCAGACAGGAAGTAATCCGGAGACTCCGGTTTCTGAAACAGCCCATTACGCTTTTCGGGGAAGATGACGATGCTCGGCTCGACCGTTTGAAGTTTGTGCTGAAAGCGGGGCTTTTCGAGGTGGATAGTGATTTGACCGAGGGACAAACCAACGATTTTCTTCGGGATATTGCGGAGTTAAGGAAGCGGCAGAAGACGGGGATTTTGAGCGAGAGGAAGAGGCAGAAGAAGGAGGATGGTGCTGGGGAAGAGGGAGATGGAGGTGGGGCTGATGAAGATAGTGCCGATGGTGGGTCGAGTGGGGCCGACGCTGACAAAGATTTGAAGAGAATCAAAGCCAATTTTGATGAGTTATGTGAGGAAGATAAGATATTGGTGTTTTTTAAGAGGTTGTTGAACGAGTGGAACCAGGAGTTGGATGAAATGCCTGAAGCCGAGAAGCGGACAGCCAAAGGGAAGTCTATGGTAGCAACATTCAAGCAGTGTGCTCGTTATTTGCATCCTCTGTTCAAGTTTTGTAGGAAGAAGGTACAATTTTTGTCCCTTAAACTTCACAGTCGATTTGTTGAATGTTCCTTTTTCGTGATGATTCTGCATCATTATATCTTTAGGCTTCATGGTAGGTTCGAGAATAACCAGAGCATCTTTTTCTTCTTTTTCTTTCTTATTTCGTTTGCTCTGCTAGTGCTCTGGTGAAAAGGTTCCCCTGCGAGCATGTAGATTTATACAGTGATGTTAGTGATGGCTACATAGAATAAGCATGCATATCATTCGTCTTAAACTCATTGATACATTTTGCATTTCAATTGGTCTTGGGAGAGGCACCAATTTGGAATTATTTTTTGATTAGTTCTGTTAGTCTTGATACTCTCACGAGAGAGCTCCCACAAGAAAAGCTCAACTTCCTTTTGATATATTTCAAGTGACTTATCACCTTTAAAGATTGGGATCTTTGGAATCATACGTTCACTATATCCTTGAGTAAGGAGTTGCAAGAGGAGGGGAGAAAACCCTGTACGGTCAAACGGCCAAATTCATTTATTGGAAAACACAAAGTAGATATGGGAGAGAGACCCACTCTTTAGTTTCAGATCCAAAAAAATGAGGAAAAAAAAAAAAAATCTAAAACCAGGGTGTCCTAACTTCAAGTAGAGAGGTTCCAATTTGAGACAGAGGATCTCCTTGGGTAAGCGTTTGAAAGTGGATCATTACCCATCCAAAAGTTTGTAGGAATGTCATTCCAATCGACACTTTGATCCTATTGGAGATTAACTCTTTTTAATTGACAATAGGTCACCAATTGGTAATCATCTTTAGAAGTGTGTTGAGAAGTAGATACTGACGATAAACCATTACTTCATTTATCAGATCGACGTTTTTACAATTACAGCGTTAGGACTATGGCCAGCTGTTTAGATGGTTGCTGACTGTTGTGTGAAGGTGACTGCCTCGTCCTAATTGGCGATGAATTATATGATACAAGTTTACAACTTATTGGGTCAACCGAGCATAATTGAATTACTCAAGTCATATACATTCGACCAAGAGATCGGAGATTATAGCTTCTCAATTGAGTATCTTGTAAGATTTCCTTTTTAGCAGATAATTTTCATTAACGTATTATTAAAATTTTATTTTAGGTTCTTCCCGACGATATTCGGCAAGCATTGTTGGTAGTTGTTGAATGCTGCATGAAGCGAGACTATCTAGCTGCCATGGATCAATACATTAAGATGGCTATTGGAAATGCCCCCTGGCCTATTGGTGTCACTATGGTTGGTATTCACGAACGTTCAGCTCGTGAGAAGATTTACACTAACAGTGTGGCCCATATCATGAATGACGAAACGACAAGGAAATACTTACAATCAATCAAGAGATTGATGACATTTTGTCAACGGCGCTATCCAACAATGCCATCCAAGGCAGTAGAATTTAACAGCTTGGCAAATGGTAGCGACCTGCAGTCCCTGCTAGCCGAAGAGAGAGTTTCTGGAGGAGGCAAGCAGGGATCTGATGAACGGCTACGAATCATGCCCGCCCCTGAAGATAGCTAAGCAAGTTACAATATCCTCTCCTGGCTGCTATTCTTTACAGTCTTCATGATACATATAATCTAAATCTCCTCAGCATAGTTTGGTAGTCATTGAGCCAATTTCTGATTACTGTTTGAGATTTAAATCTATGGACGGCTTAATACTTGCTATCAAAACGTTGACGAGGATTTGTCGACAGTGTTTTCAGGCCATAGAATTCAAGAGCTTTGTGAACAGTTTGACCTGCAGTCCCTGCTAGCAGAAAAGAATCTGGACAAGGCAAGCAGGGTGTTCCAACGAAGTGGTTCGAAACACGTTCGCCCCAGAAGATCGTTACCTACCTGGTAAGAAGAACCTCTCCTAGCTGCTATTCTGTGGGCGAACATCGTTACCTACCTGGTAAGAAGAACCTCTCCTAGCTGCTATTCTGTGTCTGTAATCTGTATGATATCTGAATACTGATTGAGATTTTGAAGTCTTTCAACGTTCTTAAATTATGGAACAGTGCTTCAGAACCTTCTATTTTGTTGCCTTTACTGAGGTAGGCAATTGATGGCAGTGTCAGGATGACAAGCAAGTGCAGTAGGAATAAATAAAGTCACTATCACTGTAGTGGATTGGGATTCCCAACTGAAAGGTGTTTTCTTTTAATTTAGAAAAATATTTGATAAATCTGTAACTTTTAATTTCGTGCATAAAATTCTTAATATATTTTTATTAATTTTTAAAGGTACAGAGTACAAAAAAAATAAATTTTAAATTCATATATTGTTTTTTGTGCATTTATTTAATTAAAAAATAATGATCGAATATTGGGAAGGAAAATGAGAGCGGAATAGACTGAGAAGGACCTGCGGAATAATTATGAGAATATGCACGTAAGCACCAGGTGTCGGATTTGTTTTAATATTCTATTTATATTTTATAATAATTTTTATATTTTCTTTCATAAAATATTTGAATTCGACTTAAAATTTAAAATGACATTTTTTTTATTATTCAGAAAGTTGATTTTATTTTTAAAAACATTTCATCTAAACAAATGAATGAAATTGAGCGTAATTATTTTAAATAAAACACTAAAAGATTATCGAATTTTCAACATATAAAATAATTTTAATTTTTTGAAAATATAAGGATATATTTTGGATTTTTTAAAAAGTTGCAGGTGGTATTTAAATTTTTAAAACTTTTATAAAGTATTTTTATTAATTTAAGAAATATTTTTTGAAAAATGATTTTTTAGCGTTAAAATAATGTTTTTGGACGGCTAAAAGTGGTTTCCATGAAAGTATGGAAAAGAAAAACTGCACATCAAATGTATCCCCACGTGGCATAATGTGGGCGCCAAATCTAATTACCTCATAAATATAAATATTTTTTTGTACTTTCGAAAAAACGAAAAAAAAAAAAGATAAAAAAGGAAGTGACGTCATGTTCCTAATTTTAAAGGATTTATTTATTTAATATTCATTATTTTTTTCTCGTTTCCCCCACAAAAACTATATATTAAAAAGAAAGAACAAAAGCTCAGTAGCCCCGTCTTTGGATGATCTCACCCAAGGTATCACGTTTTTTCCATGCTATCTACTTTCTCAGCCCTTATTCCAAAACTCACACTGACACGTGGCACTCACAGGCTCGTCCGTATTCCTACTTCTCCTCCTCCTCTTCTCCCTCTGCTCTCTCCCGTGTCCACCCGCTGATGCTATGGATGCTCTCTTTCAAGTCCAAACCTCGGCACCATCAACCATGGCGAAGCGCCCGTGCCCATCCCAAAACCCTAGAGTACCGACCTTCACTCAGATGGACCTTCTTCTCGATGCCTTTTTGGGCCTTTCCGACTCCCCTTCCATCTGTATCGACTTCTCATTCGAGAGGCTTCTCGACTCCTTGCCATCTGACTTGGATCAGTCTCGCCTCATCGATCGCGCTCTTAAAATGGGCAACTTCTTGCTCGAGGCTAGCAAACGCTCTGCTCGGAAACGAGCTACCAAGCATAACTCAGTCGTTTGGGCTCTTCCTCCTGACCTCACCATCAAAGTATGTTTGTCTTTGGTTCTTCTTTCGTTGTCGAAACATTTGAAATCGTTTGAACTGTACTGCGGCTTGGAATTGCATTGGATTTATCGGTTTTGGAAATGAGTGCTCTTGTTCTTGAATATTGGATTTGTATTATTTTAATATATGATTTTCGTTGTTTGATTTTGTTGTGTCCAATGTCGAATGTGCTTAAATTGTTTTCTGTTAGAATTTGAGCGAACTCGAAGCAAGCTTGCAGTCAGGAATGTCTTTGAGAGTGAGATGTTAGTTTGGTGATGATGTGAATATAATTTTCCCAGCCCTAGTCCTATATGTTCATTGGCAATAGGTAGAGATAATATGCATAGTTTAGTTCATATTTTTGTATGGGCGTAATCGAGCTGTTAGGTTAAGACATCAAAGGTATTTTCGAGTCGAGGTTAGAGTATTGTCCCCATGAGGCAGAGCTACCGCCGGTGTTAGGGGCTGCTTTAACCGAAGACCATGCTTATAATTTTTTCATTTCGAGATGGGACGTCATTATTACTAGGCTGACCCTCTTCAACTCATCATTATGTCATTTATGGTTGGTTCCGTTTTGTGCTCTAACATCCGTAACGGTTGATGAAAATATGTTGGGTTTTTATGGTGTGCATGACGATGAACTGTGGCTTTTCAGGTTTTTTCCATGCTTGACGCACAGAGTCTTTGCTATGCAACAGCTACTTGTTCAATGTTTCACAAGTGTGCAATGGATCCTTCCTGCTATGCCAACATTGACTTAACAACAGTTTCTCCAAGAGTTAATAATGCAGTGGTTTCTACAATGATCCATCGAGCTGGAAACTCTCTTCAGTAAGATATTTTCTATTAAAAGTTCACTATCAAATCTTCATAGGCTGAATTTGAATGCGGTAATATATACATTGAGGATCTGAAACAGAAGGATTCATACTTGATTAAGCTCATTAGCGATGTTGTACTGATGAGGTCTTTGAATTGTATCTTTCGGCCAACATAGTTATACATTTTGCATTAGACTTTTTTTACTATTCTCTACCCAAGTATGGATGATGCTGACTGTCTAAGCTGAGGCAAGGAATTTTGTCTTTCCTAATCTTGGTGTCACCCACCATCTCTTTCATAATGTTAGTGTCTGGGGAAGATGGTAAATTTTTCCCTCTGTGGTCTGATATTATTCAAATTCTGTTCTTTTCACTTATTAAATGAAAAAGAAGTCTGAATTTCCCCACCCATATGATTAATTTTATAATGTTAGTTTGCATTATTTACCAACCTCGTCTATTCTAGATGCTTGCACAGGCAAATGAACTAAGTTCATTGAACATCAATGCCAACTGTAATTCCTTAGTACTCTCTGATGGGAAATACGTTGATTGCATTATTTATACTTTTCTAAGCTCTGATTGACGTGGCTATTCTTTTCCCCTCAATAATTTCAGATCTCTTAAGCTTGGTATAGTTCCAGGCCCAACTGCATCCCTAGGATCTTGCCAACCGTTGGTTTACAATGTTACTAGTTTTTCATGGAATGACAAAAGATCCAGACAAGGGAAGGAGTCATCAGTTCTCACAAGATCCTGCTTAAGCCCTTTGGGTGGTGCCAGTACTCCTGGGTATGGGCTTACTTTTGAAGTTGAAAATGTGCTCATTGTGAGTTCTGTTTCTGAATTGTTAAATTTTATAGGATGCTCTTGAGAACGTTGCATCTTTACAATATTGAAAGAATGGATAATCCATCACTCCGTGGTGCATTTTCTGCTTGCCCGTCTCTCCTTGATCTGGAAATTGTGGGCCTGTAAGTTTCTTTAGTTGACTGATTTTGTTGTTTTTTTATTAGTTTTAACTGGAAAATGATATTTTTGTTTAAAATGTTTATACTGGTGAACTGTGATTCAGATTCAACCTTTAGTAAAAATACAGGACTAAGATTTCTTTAATTCCTGCCCTGACGCATCTCAACTTTTCTCTTGATATCTCTGATTCTTCACACTTGTTCTTGTCATTTTTCAATAGTTAATTCATTAAAAATAATTCTCTTCAATAAACTCTGTTTTTTAATAAACAATTATAGCAATCATTTCCCCCCAATAGGTTCTTGACCCATCTCGGTGTATGGTGCTTTTAACTGGATGATAGTATGTTTTCTTCTTCTTAAGATTTAATGTTCGGTTAAGGACATGGTAATTGCTAACATATTCGGAGAAAATGCTCTCTCTGAAAATTAAATTCATTCTCTGCTTCTTTTTCATGCCCACTCATTTGGGTTACTCTTATTTATGAATCGTAGTTAATAATCCACATCCTTTATTGAACAGTCATGTGGAGTTGAGACAGACATTGACATCTGTGATTGAAAACTGTCAATTTATAGAGCGTTTGTTCTTTGAATCCTCAAAAACAGGTTTAACATCTATCTCACTTGATATCCTCGTTTTATTCTTCATAGCCATCCGCTTATTCATTGCTATTTTGAAAATGACAGGTAGAGATGATAGCTTGAAATCACCGACATGTGTTGATCTAGTTCAAAAATGTCCTCGTATAGTGTCTTTAGCCCTTAGAGGATTTAAACTCCATGATTATAAAGTTCGCATTCTTCTTAAGGTAATGTCTGCATGTACAAGGAATTTGGTGATGCATACATACAAAATCATTTCCCTTTCTGATTTTAGATTCTTATATTGCAACAATATTTAACTAAGAATTTAACTACTTCGATGCCTAATTATTCTGAATTTAGGACGTTATCTTTGAAGTATGCCATGTAGAACATTATTTTAAAAAAAATATATATAATAGGTAATCTAAATAAGTTGTTTTGCTTTTCATTTACCTAGTTTTTTCACTGGAATATTTTGTGTTCCATCTCATAGGATAATTGCAATTTTCTTGTACCCACTCATTTGGCTCTTATCATAATTGGACTTATTTTCTGTTGGTAGTGGATTCTTCAACTTGACATCCTGTCTTCTCCTCCTTTTATCATACTTGGACTAATGTTCTATTGTGGGGGTTGTGAAAGAGAAAAGCACCTTGCATGGTGAGAGAAAGACACTGCCCTTCTTTTTTCAAATTGGCACAAAAGCATTTAAGAAATCAGAATTTTCATGTCTAGATCCCTAAAAATGTTACAAATTTTGTGTTTAGATCTTTTATTTCTCCCTTTTTTTCTAATCCTTTTCACATATTAATTAAAATTATTTCTTTCTAGAAAAATGAAACAAACGAAGAATAAAGTTTTACGTGTTTTAAGCTTTGTCCAATCCATGATGTGTATTTGTGTCAATGCTTTTGGATCATACTGGTGCACTTAGTATGGGGCATGGGGGTTTGAAATGTGGCTTGTATTGAGCTCTATTTTCTTTCATGTTAGTCTTATGGTTATGGTATTGTCTTTAGTACTTTATTCTGCTTGTTTGATGATTGAATTATAAATATGGTTTTGAGTCTTCGATCATAATTCTGGAGAAGGTATTTGAGAATAAATTAAAGGCAATAGTAAGAAGATCTTTCAAATTTAGGCGAAGGATTTCTTCAAAATATTTTTATAGGAATTGGAATTTATATTATTTTATGAAAAGAAGGGAGACGAGGAGCCCCCCACGAATTCCAAGTTGGCAAAAATCTGCTAGAACTTGTTATTGCGGAATTCCTTGAAAAGGGAACCAAGAGATCAAGAAAAATCTAATTAGATCCCTTCAACTCATGACCATTGGAAGCTACTTGAAAAATTCTTGGATTTTCAAATCAAAGCCTCCAAAGGATTTCTTCCAAAAAGAAAAAAAGAAAAGAACAGAAAGCCGCCATAGGGTTGCCATAATGGCATTGGACCAAATGATAAATGATATTAGCCTTCTCTTCGGAAGGCTGCCCGTATAAGAATTGATTGAGAATCATACTACTATTCTTAGGGAAACATCAGCACATGTTGAAAAGATGAAAAATGTTTCTTCATCAATCAGCTGCAAAGGAGCATTGAAAAGAAAAGGTATTTTTTTATCATTGTTTTGACTAAGAGTGCGCCAGTCAGGGTAGAGGGCACAATGGGGAAACCTTATTGGAACTCTATTTTAGATGCCTAGCTGATCTTGAGCAACGACTGAGGAAAAGAGGACCTCTAGCTTTCCATATTTCCTTAATTAATTAAACCTCTAGCTTTCCAAATGTCCTTAATTAAACCTGAAGCTAATCCGAGAAATCAACACTACTCTCAGGAGCCCAGTAGACAATTGGAACTCTTAATCATGTGGTTCCTTGTGCCATTGTCGTCCATAAAAAAACATCACGTGTATAGCTGATTTGCTTGTGTAGGTTGGTTCTTTCATGACCTCTTTTGGCCATTGTTGGTGATGGTTGTTTCAAATACTCTTGTATCGTGTACTCTGTGGAATTTTTAATCTCAGTAAACTTATCTCTTTGAATACTTTTCCAGGGACTTCGGAAGCTAAAATATGTTGATTTTTCAACGTCTTACTCAATTACTGGAAGCTTTCTTAGGTAACTATCCTCTTTGGATTGTTCCTATCTATAATAATTTTTTGATGCTTTGAATAGTTAAAAAGAACATCTTTTTTTTCCTCAGAAACCTTGGCAACAGTATAGGTGGTAATTTATTGGAGGTCTTAATTTTAAGAGATTGTATGCATCTCAAAGAGGTCAGGATCATTTATTATTTTGACACCTCATTTCCCAAACATTGTCGTAAGCCTTTAATTTCTTCACATGCAGGTGGAAGTTGCTCGTTTCATGACATCATTACTTGCTGGAGATTTCAAGTTTCTTCGACATCTTGTGAGTAGATGGAAATTGACAATGGTTTTCTTCTGAATGGCTGGTTAAATGTTCAAAATGACATTTAATTGAATAATACCATATTCATTAAACAGGATATATCCAATAGGGAAGGATTGGCATCTGAGGGTGATTGGTATGAGAGATGCTACAATTCAAGGTGATATTTCTTTTAAAAAACCTCTCTATAAGGTTCAATATTTGTTTGGATATTCCCCTGAAAGTCAACTTTCATCCTTCCTTTTGGTTATAGTTTTAACTATTTAGTTATCGTCCTCTTAATTAAGAAAATATTGGTTTAGGCTTCTACGGTACTGAGATTTTATCAACTGGTACTTATTGACCATTTTGATGGACAGGATCATTCCAATTGAGCAAGTAATAAAGGAAAGGCCTGATGTATGCTTGCTGGCTGATTTTCCATCAGAAGGGAGGTAATCACTGGTTAGGATTGTTGTTGAGGGTATAATAGTCATATTTATTGGTGAGTTTGTTACTAGAAAGCCAGATATATTGATGAAGTGGAAATGGATTAAGGCAGAATTTGTTAGTGTTTTGGTAGAGAGCTGAGTTTCTATTATCTACTAACCCTTTTTTTTTCTTTTACATTTTTTTTTAAACAAGCAACAAATTTTCATTTGATTGATGAAAAGAAGCAAAATTTGTTCAAGATACTCCCAATGGAAGAGAAAAACCAGAAAATGAAGCTAGTAAGAGAAAACGAATGCAACCCAAGCAGACAATATCGTTAAATGCATAATTATCAAACAAAGAACACCGTTAAGAAGACTTAAGCTTGACCTAAACAAAATGCTTTCTCCAAGAAAAGAACTGACTTTCTTGTTTTCAGAATAGTTTTGGACAGGCTTCTGGATTTCAGAGAGATGAAATTTTAATGAATCGAGCAGCTAGGTTTTACCAATACATTTTTGGTGGCTTGAGGGATGAATACAAAAGGATAAGGTTCTGTAAACCAAAATACTGCCAAACTGAAACTCCCAACTGATTAATGGCCAACTAAAAATGCAGCTGTGCCAAGTATGAAATAAAACAGCTTGTTCAAAGAAGGAAAACAGAGTAGTTAAGCCAAATCATAACGGGCAGAACACTTCATTGTTGATATAATTAAGGTTAGGGATGGTATGATAGTCCTCTCAATTCTGGCAATATTGGAGTGAAGTTTGGTGAGATTGGAGCTAAGTTTGGGAATTATTGCAGGAGCAATTCAGAATTGCTTAGATCCAGCATAATTTAGGTACATATTGGCCGGTAAATTAATTATGGGTTGGGAAAAATGCAAAAGTAGAAGTATTTTGGAGGAATGGGTATGGAGGTATACTGGTATATATATTTCGGATCTGTTTCGACATTAGATATTGACTTTTGGGGGGTGGGGAAGTAATGTTTGGATTTGAGAGTCTAATAGTCATACTAATTGGTTAGTTTGGTTTTGTTATAGTAAAGAGTGAGTTATTGGGATAGTGATTAGGAGACTATGGGAAAATAGTATCCAGAGAGATAGAAGCCAAATAAATGTGTAAGAACTCCTTGTAATTTTCCTTTTCTAAATTAATAAGAATCAACATTTTCTCATAATTTTCTATTCATATTCCGGTCCCTGTCATCTCTCCTTTAGAAGTTTATGGTTGACTTCCTTCCAAGCATTTCTAATTGTGTATTTCTTTTCTGTTTTGCCTTGGGATCTCTTTGCAGTTACTTCGAAATTGAACAGATGCTGGAAAGCGAAATAAACAGTGATATTAGCCTGCCGTCACAGCTGAGCAATCAAACATCTGATTCGATGTTTATAAGTTCTTCAGAAAGCAGCTATAATAGTGATCAAGGTAGTGGCAATGAGGATGGCCGAGATGCCAGCTATGTAATATTTGAGGAGAGCTCAGACGAGGTGGATTTTCTTGCCCTGTAGGAGGAGAAGTTTTAAGCAAGCGCTGGTAATCGCAGCAACCAAATGAATTCGGTAAAGAGACTCTCTTCTCCATTCTTCCAAATGCACACATACACTTGAATATAAGTAATAGTGGTATAAGATTTGTTCAAATGCGTCCACAATTCTAGTTTGGTATTGTGTTGCAGGAAACAAGTCAAGGCGATACCACCTCGTTCTCTTCCACGATAAACCTGCCTTTATTGTCGACGTGTTGGATTAGTCAATGTTAACAAATAGGCATATCATATCTAATGTCATCATTTATTTAACGCTATAGTTATGTACGATCATTGAAGTATAGGGACTAAATACGACCATTGAACTTTCGAGTTTAAATTTGTATTCTAACCTTTAGTTTTCCATGCAGGGAGGAGCCTTCACGCATTACAATCTGTGATTGGTGCTTGGATTTTTACAGAGATTAGAAAAATTGGAACCAGTAGCCTGATTGACTTGACATCCCCATTTATTTACTTCCTGAGATACATCCAAAAGCTATATCCAGGTACCCTCCTTCCTTTCAACCCTTTCTCTAGAAGAGGAATTACAAGAATAAGAGGAGAGGAGAAGATGGGAGATTTGGTACCCTATCCCTTTCCCTTGTTATTATATCGTAGATGATCGATCGCGATCACGTATCGTCGATGTCTTGATGATGTTAATCTGGCACGAATGTAAATTTTGTTATAGCTTTTGTAGCGTTTGTACGCCGATCCCACGCAATAGGAGTTGTTGGAAGTTACTCTTCTAATTGATAACATTTTGTATGCATCAGCAGCAATTCAAATTGTGGCATTGCTCTCCTTTCTTGTATCCTTTGGTGGTTTAATGAAAGAGCAAATCAAATCTTGGTAAGGTGGTTGCTGCTGGCCAACCTCTCTCTCTTCCCTTGATTGATTGCACCTTCATTTGGCGCAATTATTATTATTGAAGCTGGGGTCTTTTTGTTTTTTTGTATTTTTTAGTTAATTATTTTATGTTGTTTTTTTTAAACGACAATTTCAACAAAAAATAATATAATTAAAAAAAAAAACTATATGTTTAAATGATTAATTTTTAATCTAATTTTCATTGAGAGATTTTTTAATATTTTAATAAAAATAATAATATTCCATATGAAATATATATATATAATTAGAATTTTCAATTCTAATTTAAATTTTAACATTACATGTATTGTTCAATTTAAATATTATAAAACATAGTATTAAATACATAAGTCTTCCATTTAAATAAATAAAAAAAAAACTATATATAATTAAAATAATAAAAAAAAATGAAATGGGGAAAATCAAGGATCAAGAATCCAAGGGCACTCTCTTAATATTTTTGCCCTTGGGATATTTTATTTCATTATATTTTTTTATTTCTCATTTTTAAAATTGGTAATTAAAACTAATTACAACCATGGCAAATACTGTTTTATGAGTATATATATATATATATATATATCAAGTATGTGAGTTTTAAATGTATGAAATAATTAATTTTTAGAAGTAAATGTTTGTTTTACCAATTTTGGATACATAAATCAAAATTAAAAAAAATTACATGTCATAATTGTTTAATATTTTTATTTAATTTAAAATTATATTTGTAATATAATACGTGTATATTTAACCAATTTAGTGGATAGAAATCTAATTATATAATTAAAATATATATATATATATATACCCGAGTTTTTTTTATTTCGTATTCTCTCAAAAAAAAAAAAAATATATATATATATATATATAGTTGCATTTACAGGTTTAATTTTTACGATTAAATGTGAAAAGCAATACGTAATAATTTACAGCTTAATTGTTTAATTAAGGTTTACAAGAATCTATACAGAAAGAAAATTTTGAAGGCCACTTGGTTAAGCAGTGGTTGATTCATTCATTCCTCCAAGCATATAAAATCAAGGAGAAATCCATACTCTGCAACTTTGAATCTTTAATTTGTTGTTCATAGTATGATGATGAAGAAGAAGACGAAGAATTTAACAGCGACGATTGGGTATGGTTTCCGCTGTTCTTGTGCGTTTGAAACATGAACACAGCACTACTACTCATGGCGGAATTCCCAAACAGCCAATTATGAACATCCCACATCACCTGCACTGGAATTCCGTCCACCACAATCGTATCATTCCCTCTAAACTTCCATTTCAATCTCTTGATTTGCATCGCCGTCTTGCTGTCGATTCGAATCACCAAACTTGGTTCCTTCAATCCTCCACTATCGCATTCGATCGACACATTGTGCGTTTCCCCTTTCTCGCTGAATCGAGCCTTCGCGTAGAACAATTTCTTCCCGAACACGTGTTCTCTTCTCGCGACGAACACCGCCGCCGCGGCGGAAACCGCGGCGATTTTCTTGGTAGATTCAGACGGCGAATCGCCGACTCGGAATATGAGCTCTCGATCGAACACCACGGCGACGAAGAATCCTTCCTCTGGCTCCGGTCCGCTGCCGAATTTGGCGTTTGTTAAGTCCCAATGTATCTCCATTTTTCTCGATTCGATCTCGAAAATCTTGGATCCTTTCTTCTTTAAGAACAGCCATGGCTTAATGTCGAGCTTACACAGGCATTGATTTGCAGAGTTTTCGATCTGAAGAGAGAAACCTTGTCCCATCAAATGCTTGGTCCATGTTAGAACGATGAAGCACAATCGGCCGCGTGATTTGCACTGGTAGACGCAGGTGACTAGATTTTGAGCGGCTTTACTGATACTCGAAGACGATGAAGATGAAGAAGAAGAAGAAGAAGAATCTGCAATTTGGACGCCATTTTCACCGAAACAAGAAGGAAAATCCTTCATAATAGCAACGAATATACCAAAAATTGACTAAGATGATTCCAAATGTAATCAATAGTATGATCTTCTGGCCGTAGCTGCAATGAAACTGAAGGTAAAATCAATTTGAAATACCAAAATTGTTGAAGAACAGGCCGTGGATCGTTGAATCTGATTTGGGGTTTCAGCCATGAGAGTATGAAATGGGGAATTTCAGTATAAAAGAGACATTTATACAAAAGGAAATTAGGATTATTTTTTTATTTTTTTTTTTTTGGTTAAGAAAACAATTAATGGAAGGATAAATATGGCATTATGTAATAAGGAAAAAAAAAAATTAAAAATATCTTGCTCGTGAAAATGCATGTTGTTCATATATTTTTTCGACCACAAACGACTAATTATTAGCAGAAACTTAATCATATCGTTCTATATGAGTAGAAATTAGATAGCCTAACGCATCAGCATTTAAATTTTGAAAGCATTGTGACTTCTTTATTTCTTTTAACGTATTTTCGATGGGTCATATCCTTTGGACCCATCCCTCCTTCAACCAATTCAATTAATTCATGGGGTTCAATTTCTAATTATCTTATAATACACGAATATTTTAATTTTTTTTTTTATTGAAATGGTTGGATCTGATTATCTTATAGCAAAAAGTGATATGGGTTAGATGAAGTATGAATAGGAAATCAAATTTAAAGAGTTAGATGAACAAATTTTGAAGCGAAATTATATTGGAGCAACAAATAATTGAAACCACGTGGGGTCTCTCCCATATCAAACATGTCATGTGGCATTCAATTTCTTGAAGGGATTCTCTCATATACCCATTTTATGTGTCCTTTTAAATTTGTTTTGGGTCAAACTAACTCATTGCAATACTCTTTGGAAAACATATAATTTTGATATTGTGCTTCCTCTTTTGGTGTTTTCCTCCCCATGTTCTATGTTTTGTTCATCGGGCGAAAAAGTTAAAATATTTGTACAGTTACGTGTTTCTATCCATTATGATATATAGAGTAATCAAAATTGATTGTTTGAACTTCTGATAACTCCAGTGATTGGAAAAATAATTTTAATCGATTAAGTATAAATTTGGATATTATGTATGATGAAATATTAAATTTTAAATTTGTATATAGTATATTCTTTTTTAAAAAAATATAGTTAATTTAGAGTGATTTAAATGAATTATGACAAATTACAGCCCACATTATTAATAGTTTAAAAAGGCCCACTTATAAGTTAGATTTGAGCTATTTGAGCCCAAATCCGGCTGGTAAATGGGAAACAAGCTCTCTTTTTTAGTTTGATTTGGGCTAGTTGAGCCCAAATCCCGCAGGTAAATGGGTAAACAAGCCCACTTTGTTAGTTTGAGTTGGGCCATTTGAGCCCAAATCCCGCTGGTAAATGGGTAAACAAGCCCAGTTTGTTAGTTTATTTGGGCCGTTTGAGCCCAAATCCTGCTGGTAAATGGGTAAACAAGCCCAGTTTGTTAGTTTTATTTGGGCCGGTTGAGCCAAAATCCCGCTGGGAAATCGGTAAGCAAGCCTAGTTTGTTGGTTTGATTTGGGCCGTTTGAGCCCAAATCTTGCTGGTAAATCGGTAAACAAGCCAGTTTGTTAGTTTGATTTGGGCCATTTGAGCCCAAATCCCGCTGGTAATGGGTAAACAAGCCCAATTTGTTAGTTTGATTTGGGCCGTTTGAGTCCAAATCCCGCTGGTAAATGGGTAAACAAGCCCAGTTTGTTAGTTTGATTTGGGCCATTTTTGCTGTTAACTTGTTAAAGAAGCCCACATTATCAGTCATATTTGGGCTTGTCGAGCCCAAATTCGGCTGGTGATTGGTTAAACGAGCCCACTTTATTAGTTGAACAATCGTTTTCAGTTTTCTTTCGGCCGATCGCCGTCGTAATACAATCTCTCTCTCGATTGTTTCAGTCCGGCGACGGCAGACATATAAAGTTGCTTTTACGATGTCCCCGCCGGCCGCCCACCAAGCCACCACTTCCGTCGCTTTATGCCGCCGATTCCTCGGACGATCTTTCTCGCTTCTACCGTGTTTTATCCCGGTGAGAACTTTAAGGAATTATAATTTATTTATACGCGAATCGGTTTTATCTGAAACTGAACCGGCCGGTCCATTTGGTTCTTATTTGAAGGTTATTTGTTTTGTTTTTATAAAGGGGTTGAATGATTTAAATAATCCGATCAAATAATTTAATTTAGATTAATTCGAATTCATCTAAATCCATCGTTAATTTTCTTTAAAAAAATTGTACATAGACTTTTAATTTATTTTATAATTGCTTATTCTCTCACCACTTTTAAATTTTAATTTAATTTAACTTCATTTAATAAGTAAATGTTTAATACAATATTTAATTTTTATTAAAAACAAATATTAAGAACCATTTTAACCCACTATAAAAAATTTAAACCAAGTCGAAAAAATGACTGAACTTAATCATGCACAAAAATACGAACAATTTTAACACAAATACAACTCTCTACAATGACATGATATTGTCTACGAGCATAAGTTCTCATGACTTTATTTTGGACTTCTCCCAAAGGTGTTGTACGAATGAAAGAGTATTATTTGATTATAAACACGATGATTCCCTAAATTAGACCATCTAATAAAAAAAAAAAATTAATTGATGACCAACCTATTTTATTCTTGGGAAAATATTGCTAATAAGTGATCGAGATTACTTTTAATGGATAATACCGCTTCTCTACGTTCACTTCTCAACCTATCATCATCTAATTTCATCACCGATTCTTATCTTTTACACTCCTCGCACTGGTGAGCTTAAACTCTAAAATTTTTCATTTCATTCATTTCTATTTCATTGATTCTCGCAATTTCTAGTTTCAGTCTGTTCCCCCCTACATTTATTTGGTTAAATCTACACAATTTTCCCACTTATTTCACTTTTTACAGCTTACCCATTTCTTTATTTCAGAGCTGAAGTATCCCAAAGAGTTTTTGAACTCCCGTGGAAGTGTATAGGGAGCAAGTGGCCGCAAACAATACTGTTTTTGGTGTCACACCCCATTATTGGGTTTTTGGAGTTATAACAAGGAAGGTAAGCTTCTACCTCTTCTTAGAGATGTTTGAAGCTTTCATTACCATGAAAACTGCTGCAGCTATGTGAATGTTTGCTGTTTCCATTAATGAACTGCCTCTTACCTTACAATAAAGTGTTCTTTGCCCTCTTTTCTTTCTGAGTATTACATTTTAAATGAATGTTTGTGGATTCGGGAGAGGTTATTGGTTCTCACATCGGTTAGGGTGGAGAACAAACCATTCTTTGTAAGAGTGTGGAAACCTCTCTCTAACATTGGCGTTTTAAAAACCTTGAGGGGAAGCTTGAAAGGGAAAGCCAAAGAGGATAATATCTGCTAGCGGTGTGCTTGAGCCGTTACAAATGATATCAGAGCCAGACACTAGGCGATGAGCTAGCGAGGAGGTTGAGCTCTGAAGGGGGTGGACACGAGGTGGTATGCTAGTAAGGACGTTGGGCCCTAAAGTGGGGTGGATTGGAGGATCCCACATCGATTGGTGAAGGGAACGAGTGCCAACAAGGACGATAGGCCCTGAAGGAGGGTGGTTTGTGAGATTCCACATTGGTTGGGGAGGAGAACAAACCCTTCTTTACAAAGGTGTGGAAATCTTTCTCTAGCATACACGTTTTAAAAGCCTCGAGGGGAAGCCTGAAAAGGAAAGCTCAAAGAGGACAATATTTGCTAGCGGTGGGCTTAGGCCATTACAAATGGTATTAGAGCCAGACATCGGGCGATGTACCAACAAGGAGGTTGACCCTCAAAGGGGGGTGGACACGAGGCGGTGTGCCAGCAAGGACCCTGAGCCTTGAAGTGGGGTGGATTGGGGGGTCCCACATCAATTGGTGAAGGAAACGAGTGCCAACGAGGACGCTGGGCCTCGAAGGAGAGTGGGTTGTGTGATCCCACATTGGTTGGGTAGAAGAACAAACCATTCCTTATAAGGGTGTGGAAACCTCTCCCTAGTATACACGTTTTTAAAATCTTGATGGAAAACCCAAAAGAAAAATCCAAAGAAAACAATATCTGCCAATGGTGGGCTTGGGCTGTTACATTATTGACGCGGGAAGAAGGTTTGTTTTGCTTGCTATCTATTTTGGCATTGATATAGTTTGTTCCTTGTTACGTATGGGGTCTTTAGGCTCATGAAACCTGTTATTGAGAAGCATGATGTTTTAACGACTTCAAATTGTTTCTATATGTTGTACCTTCCACTCTATTTGATACACACAATCGTGCATCTTTTCTAACATGGTTGTCTTCTTTAAATGGATATTTCAAATGTTTGGTTTTGTTGTAGGAGTACTTTTGGTTTGAATTGATGGAGAGGAACTTCATTGCTATGAGAATTCATGGTTCACCTATTGGGTTTCAAAACTTGTTGATATCGAGTTGGTTACACAGTTCGTCTCAATTCCCGAACAAGTTTCGAAACACTCCTAGATCATTGTTCTTTCCCATTCGACGAACTAGTTTCAAAACACAACTAGAAGATCCCAGATATCCTTCCAACTCTATTGGAATTTCAATGTCAAAAGGTCAACTCGGTCATGAACTTAACAACGTGGTTCAAACTTCCCCATATGGATATAAATTCGAACGCCAAAAGACTGAAGATCATATGGAAAATCGAGTTCGTTCGAGTAGCAAGGAGAAGTTAAAGTATTATTCATGGATGTTACATGAATGTGCATCAAAAAGATCTTTGAGTGTTGCAAAAGCCATTCATGGACTTATCGTGAAAGATGTAATTAATCCAGATTCCCATTTGTGGGTTTCGTTAGTGAATGTATATGCAAAGTGTAGATACTCCGCATACGCTCGGTTAGTACTTGCTAAAATGCCTAATCGTGATGTCGTTTCTTGGACGGCGTTAATTCAAGGTCTTGTAGCAGAAGGATTTGCTAATGATAGTATTTATTTATTTCAGGAGATGCAAAATGAAGGAATCATGCCTAATGAGTTCACTCTAGCTACTGGATTAAAAGCATGTTCTTTGTGTATGGCCTTAGATCTTGGAAAGCAAATGCATGCTCAAGCTTTTAAACTTGTCGGACTATTACTAGATTTGTTTGTTGGATCTGCACTTGTTGACCTTTATGCTAAATGTGGAGATATAGAACTTGCATCTAAAATGTTCATTGGCATGCCCGAGCAAAACGACGTGACATGGAACGTGCTACTCAATGGTTACGCTCAAAGGGGCGATGGGATAGGAGTCTTGAAATTGTTTTGTGGTATGATGAAAATAGATATGAACTATAGTAAGTTCACTTTAACCACTGTTCTTAAGGGTTGTGCAAACTCCAAGAACTTAAGACATGGGCAGGTAATCCATTCGTTGATTATCAAATTTGGGTATGAAGGCGATGAATTCTTAGGCTGTGGTTTGGTTGATATGTACTCAAAGTGTGGGCTTGCAATTGATGCATTAGAAGTGTTTAAGAACATCAAAAAGCCTGATATAGTGGCTTGGAGTGCCATGATTACATGCCTTGATCAGCAAGGACAAAGTGAGGAATCGATTAAGTTGTTTCGGTTAATGAGATCGAGCGGTACTATCCCGAATCAGTACACGATTTGCAGCCTTATAAGCGCTGCTACGAACACGGGAGACTTGCAATATGGCCGAAGCATCCATGCTTGTGTTTGGAAATATGGATTTGAAACTGATGTCTCAGTTAGCAATGCATTGGTCACAATGTACATGAAAAATGGATGTGTTCATGAGGGTGTTAGCCTGTTCGAATCTATGGTCGACCAAGATTTGGTTTCATGGAATACATATTTATCTGGGTTTCATGAGCTCGGAATGTACGATCGTTCGGTTACCATCTTTCGTGACATGTTAGAGGAAGGTTTTATCCCGAACATGTATACTTTCATTAGTGTTTTAAGATCATGTTCTTGTATTTTAGATGCGCACTTTGGGAGGCAGGTGCATACTCATATAATCAAAACTCGTCTGGTTGATAATGATTTTGTTCAAACGGCTCTGATTGATATGTATGCAAAGTGTATGCGTTTGGAAGACGCCGATGTAGCTTTCAACAGGTTAAACGGTAAGGATCTTTTTACTTGGACGGTTATCATTACGAGTCATGCACAAGCGAACGAGGGAGAGAAGGCTCTTAATTACTTTAGACAAATGCAACGAGAAGGTGTAAAGCCAAACGAGTTCACACTCTCTGGCTGTTTGAGCGGTTGCTCGTCTTTGGCGTCTCTAGAAGGTGGACAACAGCTTCATTCCATGGCTTTTAAGAGTGGACATTCAAGTGATATGTTTGTTGGTAGTGCCCTTGTTGATATGTACACAAAATGTGGCTGTATGGAAGAAGCTGAGGCGCTATTTGAAGGTTTGGTTTGGCGAGACACAGTGTCATGGAACACCATTATATGTGGCTATGCACAAAATGGGCAAGGCTATAAAGCTCTCGAGGCCTTTAAGGTTATGTTAGATGAAGGCATATGGCCTGATGAGGTGACCTTCATAGGTATTCTTTCAGCTTGTAGTCACCAAGGATTAGTTCAAGAAGGGAAAGAACATTTTAACTCGATGTACCGAGATTTCGGTATTTCTCCTACCGTCGACCATTGTGCTTGTATGGTTGATATTCTCGGGCGGGTCGGAAAATTCGACGAGCTTGAAGAGTTCATTCGAGAAATGAAACTATCACAACATGCACTTATTTGGGAGACTGTTCTTGGAGCTAGCAAAATGCACTGCCATTTAGAACTCGGTGAGAAAGCTGCTAACGAACTCTTTAAGCTTCAACCCGAGAAGGAGACGAATTATATATTACTCTCGAATATTTTTGCTACGAAAGGAAGGTGGGACGATGTCGAAAGAGTTCGAACTTTGATGGCTCGTAAAGGTATTAAAAAGGAGCCAGGGTGTAGCTGGGTTGAGGCTAATGGTCAAGCTCATACATTTGTGGCTCATGATTGTTCACATCCACAAATTCAGGAAATACATGTAAAGCTAGAGGAGCTTGATAGAGAATTGACCTCTATAGGTTATGTGCCCGAAACTCGATACGTGCTTCATAACGTTGGAGAAACCGAAAAAAGGGAAAATCTTCGATATCATAGCGAAAGATTGGCCCTTGCTTTTGCACTTATAAGTACCAGCACGAAGAAAAAAATTCGTATACTGAAAAATCTACGTATTTGTGGAGATTGTCATGATGTCATGAAGCTTATATCGAGTATCACGAATCGGGAAATAGTTGTTCGTGATGTTCATAGATTTCACCATTTTAAGAATGGCGCTTGCTCGTGTAACGATTTTTGGTGATGTGGCTTCCCCATGGACATTATTGTTGAATTGATTTATTGTTTTGTGACAGACGAATCTGCTACTGAGCAACTGTGAAGACAGTGCTGTCATGTCACTTACAGAGATATTTGCTTAACGTAAAATTGTGCGGTCGACGCAACGACACAATAGGCTACTCGAGATATGACTGCAAAATGTCGACATGACTGTCGTAAAAGGTATAATGAAGCATGTCTAATTGGGATGAGAAATGGCCTTGTTCTTGAATCTCGGATGGACTTGGGTTCTCGTTACGACGAGGTTGTAAATTTTTCGGGCTGTATGGGACTTCACTGCAGCATAACTGCCATCAGGCATGGACTCAACCTCTGCAGTTTAGTATGATGGTACTTGTTTCCCGTTGCTAGCCTCGGGAATCTTGTCGAACCACGAAGACTAATGGCCAATCC
This sequence comes from Cucurbita maxima, assembly GCF_002738345.1. NCBI lineage: Eukaryota > Viridiplantae > Streptophyta > Magnoliopsida > Cucurbitales > Cucurbitaceae > Cucurbita > Cucurbita maxima. The sequence goes on along the minus strand of NW_019272029.1, from coordinate 1,295,617 downwards.
GAACGTCTAATCCTCGCAATCAATATACCTCAGGTAATGATAATCTTGTATTTTATAGCTATCTATGGTAGTTTCAAAAAAATTGTCTGACGCTGAACATAGTTGTTATTTGTTTTTGTTCTTTTGAACAAAGTATTACATTCCACGGTTTTGGATATCGCATATCAATAATGTCTATCTGGAATATGGGTGCGTACTACTTGGATTAGTCTATAACAGGTAGCTATTAGATTTCTATGTAACATCAGATGTAAGATCCTACATCGATTGGAGAAGGAAACGAAACATTTATTGGAAGGGTGTGGAAACCGTGAGGCTGACGGCGATACATAACAGGTCAAAGTATAACAGGCCAAAGCAGATAATATTTACTTATGATGGGCTTGGGTTTGTTACATTAGATATAATTCTTGGATTCGAACTTTTGAACTTTTTGGTCGTATTCTATCCGAGTTGGATTTGGACGAACTTTTCGTACTCTGCTTAAATCTAAATGTAGAAATAGTTGTAGGAGACTTACAAGCTCGTATCTCAAGTGAGGTCGAGTTCGAGTACGAAGCTGAGTCAATGTATTTGTTAAATGGTAGATGAGACCTTAATTTGAATTTCATGGATTGTGTTCTCTTTCCATAATGATCATATATTATAGAACTTAATTCGAACGTTTAATCTTTTAGTTGAGAGTATGTCTTTTAATCAGTTAAGTTATGTTCTATAGGACTCATGCCTAGAATTCAGAATCCAGATTCGACCCATGGTGGCCCCGACATTCTCCCTCTGTGACATGGTCATGTTATTTACTCCTCACTTTTAAGAGTGAAGAATGTCCTCCACAAACCAACATGTTTTGTCTTTATTCACATGTATTCTAAGAAAAAATTTCGTATATCATTCAATCTAGAATTACTCCAAGCAAATCATGCTTAGCAATGGAGAGTTCCTATGATTGAGCCGTCACCAAAAAAATTTCACAAATATCTACAACGAATTACCATTAATATCTTTATCACTAAATATTCAAGTAAATGAGAATTATTTTAATGAATTGAAACCACAGAGAAATCTCGACGATATGATGACTAAGAAATGCTTACAAAAATTAATAATTACTAATATACTAAACTAACCGATATTGCACTTTCAGGTTCGTAACAACTCAAACTCACTATTAGCAGATATTATCAACTCTAATTTGTATCATTGTCAACCTCACAGTTTGTAAAACTCGTGCGTCTACTAGTGAGAGGTTTCCACACTCTTATAAGAAATGCTTCATTATTCTCTCTAACCGATGTAGAAACATGACTTGAGGAGAGTCGAATAGCCTTATAAATAGAGTGGCCGAATGATTCAATACCATATAAATTATGAAAAAATTTGCTCAAATATTTAAAACCCATAATTATTTTATAATTTTGACTTTTATAGTTTCCTTTCTTTAATATATAATAACTTTTAAGATTTAGAGAATCTTTATTCTATTATTTGAAAAAAAAAATCTAATAATTTCAAACCTTTATTCAAATAGTGTTTAATGAGAATTAAATATATTAATTAATTAATTAATAACAGAGAATAAAAATAAGTAGACATAAAATATTATTAATTTATATCAATTTAAACATAGCTCAACTATAATTTTTATAAAAATAATACTTTTACGACATATATCTAGTAACAAGTCACAAACTCAATCTCCTATAATTATGGACGTTTTTTTTTTAATATAAAACTTTTATTATATTAAAAGGTTAGACTTTACCCTAAAAATTAATATCCATATAGAATGGTTTAGCCTTCTTTGAAAATTTGGGTCTTCCCATTAAATTGAAATAAATTAATTTTGTAGCACAACCAAAACTCTTCAATGTGAAGCTACATGCATATCCCACCTTAAGATTATTATTAAACTTTTAGTTCAAATTTCAAATCTTTTTTAACTTAAGACACAAGTAAAAGAAAAGTATTTGAGTAAAGAACAACATATTGATCATATATTAAAAAATAAAATATGTTATTTTCTTTTATTTGATTGATGCAATTCCTATATTAGATCATTAATTACAAATAAAATATAACTAAATATTAAACTCTAATTTTTACAAAAATATTTATAAAAAATATATGTGAATTTTTTTAAATGGTAATAAATATTTATTTAATTCCATCCATTCATTTATATAAATATTTGTTTTTTAATATACAAAACTGGGTTTGGAGAGAGAAATCGTTGATGAAGACAGAACACCAAAAATATATGCATGTTTTTCTTGCAAGAATGCATGTCATTGTCAGAAATAATTAGAAAGAAAAATAATATTTAGAGTACAAAATTGCAAGGGGTATTTTGGTAAAAGACTTCTTTATGCATCGTGTTGACTCGAACGTGAAACTCTAATGCTATTTTTACTAAAAAATTTACACCTAGTTTTGCTATATGAACGTTTTTTTTGGTAATATATTCCAATTTCACGACCGTTTTGTTTTAAGGTCATTTTCGTAATTTTATTTATTGAAGAAAAGTAACGAGAATATACGTTAATTATTATATATTTTTGATAATATTTCCTCTCTTGTTACTAAAGAAAAAGAGCTGGAATTGTTAATTCTCAATATTTTTAAATAAACAAATAAATAAAGAGTCAAGGTTATATTTTTAGAAATAAAACATTCAAGATTGTTATGTCATATGCTTCAATATATTGATATTATATGATAAGTAGGCAAATTTTTATTGATATTCTAGAAGATTAAGGATACAAGAAACCTTTTCTATGTCTTTATTCCATGAAAATTTTCATTTATTTTTGTAAATATGCGAACGGCTATTATTAAATATATATACATATATATATATTTTTCCATTCAATTCTTACGAAAATTTTCATTTATTTTTGTAGATATTCGAACGGTCATTATTAAATATATATAAATTATTAATTTGTGTTATTGAAAATTGGGCAGAAATAGGGAATCTCCATCCTTACGAGACCACGACTAGACGAATTAAATAGATATCTCTACTTTGAAACAATTGTGTTACCAAAAAAAATTTAATTTCCTAAAAGTTATTTATTTATTTATTTTTATTTTATTTAATATTAAAAAAAACTTATGACACGTGTTAAATATAAAAATTCTTGAGGTAGACACGCACAATATTAACTTTATAAACAATTTATGTAACATAATTATTTTAATTAATATATACCATTTTAGTTGTTATAATTGCAATAATACACTATACACATTTAATATATGACCTAAATTATTGGTTTCGTCCTCTCCAACTTCTTTCAGGATGTGGTTGATCTTCCAACAACCATAACAATAGTAATTCATAGTTATTTATGACACAGTTTAGACGTGAATATTTATAATATCGCTTATACAAAAAGCTTTTAGAATTTAATTAATTATTTTTAATATAGACAAATAATTAACTATTTCTATCAATTTAAGTCTAGTTCAATTGATTAAATATTTACATTTAATCAAATTGGTTAGACGGTTAAAATTCTCGACCCGCTTATAGAAAATTTATATACATTCAACTACGAGTATCATAATTTATTCAATTATTACATCAAACTTAGACTTATTATTTAATTATAAGTCTCATACTATAACTTTCAATAATTTATGTATAACATGATTATTTTTTTCCGAATCTTCATAAATAAGAGTAAAATTTAATTGTTTTCTTTTTCTAATCCGTAAAATAGACCCATAAATTAAAAAAAAAAAAAAAAAAAACTTATAATAAATTTTAAATTTTAAATTTTATTCAATATTTTAAAAAATATTCATAAATTTTAAACTTTATTTTTTAATTTTTTGAATATGTTAAAAACCTGTTAAAGATTTATTAGAAATTTCAGAATAAAATATACTACAATTAACTCTATATACACACGTGAGTGTGTATATATATATATATATTATAATATTTTTTTACATTATTTAAAATGTCACCATATTATTGGACATGGAGATTAAAAAAATTGAATAATCAAATTCGTGTGTGTATATATATATATGTATATGTTTGATAAGAAGCAAACAAATTAAAGTTTTTAAGCCTCTCTCTCTCTCTCTAGCTTTTTTTCCTTCTCACCTTCTTCACCAACTATGAACCAAAGATTGGGAGCTTGATGATTTCACAGCCCCTGTGGAATTAATAATTGCGCCAAATCTTGTTCGTTCAGATGGGATGGTTCAGATCGCTCCTCGTTTCACCATTGAAGAAGCTCTGGGTTCGTCTGCACTCCCCTCATAGAAACCGTAACCATTCCATTCCATCATCATCATCATCTGTATTTTCTTTGGTCGGAATTATCACCGGCCGCCGTCTAACTCCGATGAAGTTTTGCTGTTTTTGGATGTAGGGAAAGGGATCTACATTTTGTATAAAGATGTCAAGTCTTGCCCTTGTGAAGATGTTCAGATGCTTTGGTCCATTCTCGTCGAGGCCGGCAGCTCCTCCTCTCACCCGCCATCGCCGCCGTGAACCCAGCTTTCCTCCGCTGTAAGGGATGGCGGTTCTTGTATAGCAGCACCACCACGCCACCAGTTTGGCGCATTTTGTAAAATCCCCCTGGTTTAATTTTGTGGGAATATACTTAATTTTGTGATTTACAATAAAAACTATAATGGGTTTTTCTATAAACCAATAATTTTGACTCTAAAAATATTTAGTTATTTATTAAAATCAAACCCAAATTTTAAAATAAAATAAAGAAATTCAAATGGATATTTAACAATGTATTTAATTTTTTTTTTCAAATTCGATTTTTTTAAAATAGTAATAATAATAATTACAAGAACATGAACATAAAATTTTAAAATAAAAAATTAATAAAGTGAATTGGTTGCTAAATGGATCTGAAGCCAGTACTTGTAATAGGCGAAAGGCTGACGTAGTGCCACGTGAAGGTAGAAATTACGGGTTATGAACTTCTTTTTGTGAAGACAAAGCAACGACAATATCCGAGATCTAAAAATATATTGATTTTACTTGTTTTATTTTGACTTTATACGTTAAAAATTATTCACTCTTTTAGGGTATAGCCCTAATATTCCCACTTATTCACGAGCGGTTGAAAAACATAGCCCTAAAAACCCTTTATCAAAATATTCAAAACTTTAGCCTTATCGTAATTATGGCTCTATACGATCAATATTCAATAATAACATATACATGTTCGAGCTAGTTTTATACCACACTTCCGTAAATATAGAATTTCAATAATTATATATTTATTTTATTAAAAAAAAGACACGAATTAACGTTAAAAAGGAACTAATAACCTTCAAAACGAGATTAAGTTTTTCATGTTTTTGATTTTCTACACCAATAAATAAAATTACTACTTTTAATATTAATTACAAACCTAAATATAATTTGGCAGACACAATATTTATTATATTGGTTGTCTAAGGTTGAAGGTTAAATTTTTTAAAAAATGTTAATCTTTTCAAAATTTATTTAAATTAATTTTAAAGTATATTTGTTGGTAGAAAAATACTATAAATTAAAATTAGAAGACATTAGCTAACAAAAAATAAAATAAAAAAAATAAAAAAAATAAAAAACCCTAATTGGATTCTCTTCCCCCAATTTGATGGGTATACGTATAATTTTTAATTTGGAAATACTTTGTGGAGGGAAAATTAGAAATCGTAAATGCAAAATGACGATTCTAGCCCTCTTTAGCTCGAGTAATTACGTACGAACCTACCCTCTATGAACTGATTTTAATAGAAAGCCACCCAACGACTCTACCCTTCTTCTGTAGATTAAACCCGTCTTCTTTCTTTCTACTCTTAAACCAAAAATAACAAAATCAATTTTTTTCATTCCGAAATATGCAGAGTTTTGTCACCGAATCACGCTGCTGTTGACCTCAATAGCGTTGTTCAACTCCCACGATTCTGTAATTTCTCGGAATTTGCTGCATTGGAAGGATGTTCTTCGGTGTCGGCATGGCCGGGGTTTGATCTGGTTTTTTTTCTTTTTCTGCAATTTTTGTGTTTTTTCTTGTTTTTATGTGCTTCTTTGATTCAGCGTTGGATTATTTTGCTGTCTGCGGTTTTGGTTGCGGTGGGAGGAGGAGTGGAATTTGTGTTGTTCTTCGTTGTTTTGTTATGAGTGTCGTGTGGCGGGAATTTTGGTTAGGTTCAGGGGGTTCTGTTTGAGCATTTTGGAAATTTTGGTTGTTCGTGGGGGTATGGAGGAGGAGCTGAGTGCTGAGAAATTGTTGAGGAAGGCGAAGGAGGAAGATATTGATTTTGATCTTGACCGAGTTCTGGATGGGGAGGGGAACGAAGTGTTGCAGAATCTTCATATAGATGGGGCGGAAAATCTGCATTCGGTTTCAATCAGCTGTGATTGTGAGAGAGAATTGTTGGAGTTGGAAATCCAGAAGGGATATGAGGCGAGAGTGGAGGAAGTCATGGTGGATGTGTTTAAGGGTAGTGGGGAAAATGCTGAAGTGGAAATAAGGAGTAGCAAAAGGAGGAAGGTGGATGATGACCACATTGAAGGTGGAGATAAAAAGGTAGTGGAGAAAGTGAAAATAAAACTTATGGCTGATAAACTGCGGGGTAGTGATCGAGTTTTACGGTCAAGTTTTGCAGCAAAGATAGAGTGTGATAGTGTAGCTGATAGTGACGGGAATAATAGGACTATGGTGGTGCAGAATTGTAGGAGCAGTAGGTATGGCAAGACATTAGAGAAGTTGGAGAAGGGAAGTGAAGATCAATTGCTCTCTGGAGATCAGGAGGTAAAAAGAAAGCGTGGGAGACCGCCGAAGGTGGAAAAGGAAGCTGAGGAAGTAGTTGTTAGCCCTATGATGACCTTGAAACGGAAGCCTGGAAGACCACCCAAGTTGGAGAGTGAAAACAACCATCGAGTTGTCTGCGAGTCGAGGAAGTTAAAAAAGAAGCGTGGAAGGCCACCCAAGGCTGAAAAGGAAAATGACAATCCGTTGCTTCCACCAAAGTTGGAGAGTGAAAATAACCATCAACTTGTCTATGAGTCGAAGAAGTTAAAAAAGAAGCGTGGAAGACCACCCAAGATCGAAAAGGAAAATGAAAATCCATTGTTTCCACCCAATTTGGAGTGTAAAAACAACCATCAACTTGTCTGTGAGTCGAAGAAGTTAAAAAAGAAGCGTGGAAGGCCACCCAAGACTGAAAAGGAAACTGACCATCCATTGTTTGGTGAATTGAATAACTTAAAACCCAGGCGTGGAAGACCACCAAAGTTGCAACAAAGCAATGGAGCTCTGAAGGATGAACACTCTAAGGGAAGAAAAGATAGGCTGGCAAGAAAATTAAGTATGAAGTTGAGATACGGGGTAAAGACTAATGTTCCAACTTATTGTTTATCCTCATATAAGAGGCATATTAGGAAAGAAATACACATGAAAAAATCTATACCGGTTGGAAATGATTTATCTCAGGAAATTTTGATGCCAGAAGTAGCACTGACAGCGAGTTCAAAGGTAATTACTTGCGGTGACAAGATTAAGGAAGTGAAGAAAGTAGAAAAGCCCAAGATCGATGTAGATGAATACAAGAGGTCAGTAGCAAAGAATTTATTGAGAGAGAGGATTACTGAAATATTAAAAACTGCTGGTTGGACAGTTCAGTATAGGCCTCGATGCAAACGGGAGTACAAGGATGCAGTTTATGTAAGTCCGGAGGGACGAACTCACTGGTCAATCACCTTGGCTTATAATGTGCTTAAAAGGCACTATGAAATAGGTGACGGTGATTCCAAAGTTTATAGGACTGGTTTTACATTTACTCCAATACCGGAGGAAGAAATCATGACACTAACAAGGGTTACAAGAGCTAGGAAGATTGGAGAATTGAAGAATCGAAGGAGAAATGAAAAATTAAAAAAGCTCATTGAAAGGACAAAGTGTAAAGAGAAAGCAAAATCTTCAAGAAGTCCAGTTTCCAAGTCAATTAAGAAGAGGAAAAAAGATATGTCGCATCATGACCTTGATAATTCAGGCCAGAACCTAGAAAAGGTGTTTCCTCGGACACAAAATAGTAAGCGATGTGCTTTATTGGTTCGAAATACAGAGGAAACTGCCAATTCTTGCAATGATGGGTATTTTCTATATAAAGGGAAGCGGACACTACTTGCGTGGATGATAGATTTGGGGGTTTTGTCACTTGATGAGAAGGTAAAGTACATGAACCAAAGAAAGACACGGGTGAAGCTTGAGGGTAGGCTTACAAGAGATGGAATTCTTTGCAACTGCTGTGATGAAGTTTTTACAATTTCAAAATTTGAAATGCATGCCGGAGGCAGAGTTGGTCAGCCACTTGAAAATATATATGTACATACTGGTTCTTCCCTCCTCCAATGCCTGTTGGAATCATGGAATAAACAAAATGAACTACAGTATAAAGGGTACAATTTTGTTGATGTTGATGTCGAAGATCCTAATGATGATACTTGTGGAATTTGTGGAGATGGTGGAGACTTGATTTGTTGTGATAGTTGTCCATCTACATTTCATCAAAGTTGCTTGGATATTAAGGTAAGTGTTCATCATAATATTGGTATGTGTGAGTTACATTCAAATGCAATCAAGTGATCTTTTGGATCATGCCCTTCCTCCGGGCTACCCTAACTCTGTTTAAGTTAAAACTTTCATTTTGGTTGTACAACTAAACTATACATTCATGTGTAAGCCGTTAATATGTTGAGGTACTCCTGTCTAGTCTTTTCTACATAAAGAATTTGGATGTCTGGATGAGTTTTCAGTCTTGCATATTGCATCAATTACGAGTGATTGTTTAGTGAAAGTCTTTTAAACTATTTGGGACATGATTTTTTTTTTTTAACACATGTTGTCGAGGCATTGAGTTTCTAACTGTTTTGTTTAACTTTCAGAAGTTTCCTTCTGGTCCCTGGCACTGTTTGTATTGTTCATGCAAATCATGTGGACAAGTCACGATGGGGTTATGTCCAAGGGATGATCATCATGAGGCAGCTGCAGCTGTGTTATGTAAATGCCATCTCTGTGAGGAAAAATGTAATGAATATTACATCTCTTTTTCCTGTAGATTCTTCGCTTTTATTCTTTTGTAACGTTTATGTTGTTACATTACTTTTTCTTCAGCTGCATTTCTTCTTGTTAAAACCATATTATCACTGCTATAATTGCCATAGGAAGATAACATCAGAGCGTCATCATTTTAGTCATTCATTGCAAATGTTATTTTCAGATCATCCCATATGTGTTCAGACAAACGACGCTTCTGGTGATGACGTGAATAACCCATTGTTTTGCGGGAAGAAATGTCAAATGGTAATATTTCAATTATTTGTTATAATAATCAGACTTGGAAATATCCAACTTTCTTATGAGTTCATAGTTTGGAATTGATGTTTATCCCTGACAATATGATACTGAAAAACCTCTGGTAATCTTAATTTGGGTGAAGTGGCTATGCTATTCTTTCCTTTCAAATAAATAACCCCCCCTTTCGTTTCCCCTGAGAATGTTTTTCTTAACCTGATGGCATTCTCACTTAGTTGGACCATATGATGTTGTTGTTCCAGCTACATGAAAGGCTTCAAATGCTTCTTGGGGTCAAGCAGGATATGGAAGAAGGATTTTCATGGACTCTTATTCGTAGAAGTGATGTTGGCTCAGATGTTAGTCTCTGCAGTGAAGTAGCTCAGAAGATTAAATGTAATTCCGAGCTTGCAGTTGCCTTGTTTGTGATGGATGAGTGCTTTTTACCTATCATTGACCACAGAAGTGGCATTAATTTGCTTCATAACATTCTCTATAATTGTGGGTAAGTACGTTTCAACACTGAGTAGCTACTTGATTTTTTCGTCTGCATACAAAATATGCTCTAAAGGTCACGAGGGATTGTCTATTGGGGAGGAGTGCATGAAGACAAATAAGAGCATAATATTTACGACTGGAATGTCTTACGTGGGTAGGACCTTAATTTTGTCAGCTTAAGGCATCTATCCTTCATTAGAGAAGTTGTCATTTTTTCTTCTTCCATTATGACACATATGGATGTAAGTATGGTGAAATGAGGCAAAATGTCTGGCTTCAAAAGCATTGATAATGGCCTGTAAAATTTCCATATGTAAAATAAATTTAAGTCCAATCACTCTTGTTTTTGGACATGTATTTTAGCCTCTGAATACCTACAATTTTCTTCAACTTCTGTGATTTCTGTACTAATTACTAAAGCAACGCGTGTGCTTAAAAGTGCTAAATTCCTTTTCCAGGTCAAATTTTACTCGTCTAAATTTTAGTGGCTTTTACACAGCAATTCTTGAAAAGGATGATGAGATTATATGTGCCGCATCCTTAAGGTACGTGTCTTGTTTTTCATGGGGCTTAAATCCCATTTGAATTCATTGCAAACACTATTGAATTTATCTTATACTGTTGGAATATTTATTTGATTTTGGTAAAGAAATGACTATATTAAAAAAAAATGACAATCTAGTGACTTGGTAGATTATTTCCGCTGGACAATAAATTGTAATCCGAAGAACAACCAAAGTAAGCCGGCAAATAAGGTTAGAAAATTGCTAACTTCTGAAAGAATGTTGTACTAAAAGTTTCCATTTACATCTGAACTTATTAATCATTAGTTACAATTGAGAAGATCATCACAAAAATTAAGAGAAATCGAGGCTTAGAAGGAAATATTAAAATGTGCAATGTTCAAATCTTTACTTCGTAGAACAATTCTTAAATGGCCTCTTATCTTGTTCCAAACTAATGCTTTAGTTCATATATGGGGGGGGCTCCTTGCAGTTTAATGAACCTTTCTCCTGGTCCAAGCAAAAATTTAATAAGCATCTCCTCTAACAAATTCCCACTCTATTTGGCAGATAGCTAAGAACTCTGTAGGAAATGCTACGAAGATTGTTAGTGAACCAATATGTCGCGTCAGTCCATTGTGGCCTCCTTATAGAGGATGTATGTCTCATTGAGGATGAAGGCACTGGTAAATAAATAACCCTCTCTAATGCCACAAGCTAAATTATAAATAAAAAAAATTAAAAAAAAAAACCATCTTACATTAAATTAAGACGTGATACGGTTTTATTAGCTGTTGCAGTATACCCCCCACAGATATCACCTATTGTCTTCCGTGTTTCTCTGTTCCTTAATTTTAATCCAGCCCTCATAAGAGGGCATTACCATGTCCCTTTTGGGCAGCTGTTGACTCCAAGGTGAACTACAGATAGAAAGATCCATCCTTATGCCACACTTTGATTTTCTAGTCTATCCATTTCAGCTAGAACACCTTTCCTATATGTAGTTTTCTCAACCCAGATGGATTGTTTCTCCATCGAGACTCTTTGAAGTATTTCTGGTTTAATGGCACATGTTGAAGATCTGTTTGGTTTTGGGTGCTTTTCTACCCAAAGGCCTGGCTTTTTCCAGTGCCTTGGATGCTCTGTATACAGAGCTTTCACCGTCCTCTAGAATTTTCTCAATCTGGTTTTATTATTTAATACATGCTACATTATCGGGTATTTTTTATTTACTCCCTTGAATTTATTAAACACTAACATTGAAATTCTTTCCTGATTGATGAAAATAGGATCCATGGAAATGAATTAGCAGAGATGCCATTCATTGGAACTCGTTATATGTATAGGCGTCAGGGAATGTGCCGTCGCTTTCTTGGTGTGATTGAATCGGTAGGTCATAAATTGTGTCTTATTGTATCTTCCTGTTATTGTGTATTGTGTGTTGTCCAATAAATTACTACTGTTGATCGATCTTCTAGATTTCAGTTGGTTGTTCTGTGTTTTTCATATCATTGTGCTATTTGATTTACTGATACATGCCTGTTTTTCTTCCGTTACCCTATTCTCTGTCAGGCTTTGTCCTCTCTTAATGTGGAAAAGTTGGTCATTCCCGCAATATCTGAACTAAGAGATACATGGACTTATGTCTTCGGTTTCAAGCCCCTTGAAGAGACTAGCAAGCGAAGGATGAGGAAAATGAGTTTGTTGGTCTTTCCTGGTGTAGAAATGCTGCAGAAACCGCTATTGAAGGATCATCTTCCGATGGAGTGTACACCTCTTGCAGAAGGTATCTATCTATTAGGGATTGTGCTCATTGTGCACTCATCACGTTCATATGGATCAAATAATTTATTTTTCATTCATGTAGGTTCCAAGTCTCCTCAACTTGCAGAACCACAAATCCTGGAGGTCGTTGCAACCTGTCCTGAAGAGAGACATTTGCCTGGTCCTTGTGTAAATTCATGCAGCGAGGACACTGCAAGTGATGGATTTGGGATTTCTGGTGAACCTGGAGTTGTTGAATCCAGTGTTATACGAAATGATAAAATTTTGAATGATGATATAGATGATACTTCTGACGATGTCGAAGCCCATAATGCAGATGTTATCGACAGTACTTTGGGTGAAAGGAACCAAAAGTTTGAGAACTCAATGTGCTCTACATGCCTGACATGTGAGGAAGCTAAAGAGGCTGGCCAATACCAAAAGACTCTTGGTTCTACCATTTCAGACCCTGAAGACCGGACATCGGAACTAAATGGAGAATTGGATGGAAGCTCAGCAATTGAATCGAAGTCCTGCCTGGAATTTCCCAAAGGTACTGAGAGTATTGATGGCCAGGCGACTGCAGAAATTTGTATTCCTAGTGACAAACTTGAGTCTACTCACGACGAGCATGTAAATCAGTCGGAGCCAATCAGCTCTAGTAACCCGCAAAAGATTGCTTCAGTACATGATGGACAGACGGTTCTCTTTAATTCAGAAACTGCAAATGGTTGTGATGCCACTTTACATATGGACGAGAAAACTAGTTCTCCCTCTGATGGTGATAGGCTTAAAGTTTCTTCTAATTGCCTCCAATGGAGGACGTGATGTAGGCAGGTGATGTAGGCAGGTGACCTGGGTCACTGGGATTTCAACAATTACTTAGGAGGACAATTCTGAACAGAAATAAGTGACGACTGGAGCTTAGTCTAATCTCCACCTCTGAAGCAGAATTAGTTCCTTAGAGAATTCAAATAAATAGTTATCCGAATCAACAGGTGTTGGTGCACAGATTAACACATGCCACACTGTATAATAGATTACTAAAACTTTGCTTCTGCTTTGGCTTTTCTTCGCGCCATTGCACAGCTGAAGGTAGTTTTGTCGCAGTAACGCTCAGGTATGACTCTGTCGAACCAAGCTACTTATATCCTTTTAGTCTCAAACAGATGCGTCTTCAGTGGCTATGGCTAGAGTGCTGCAGAACTCTTTTTTGTTGGTCTTACTAACCAATTGTGCCATTTTTTGGGATGGATGATGTCCCCCGCCCCCCTGAT
>NW_019272029.1:1275085-1281889 GCF_002738345.1 Cucurbita maxima | reverse complement strand
CCCCCCCCCCCCCCCCCCCCCTGATGTTGTCTTGATGCTCATCTAACCTGGCGTAGAGGGGCCTGTACATCCCGTTTTTGTTTCTGGCATACAGTTGCGGAGAGCACTGTGAGTTCTCTTCTTACGTTACTAAAATTTCCGAAAGGGCTGTGGATTTTGAAGCCTCCTTGTTTACTGTAATTAAAAGTTTAATTGGCTTACTATGAAAATGTTATTGCCTTTGTACATACTTTCTTCTGTGTATTTATCTTTATGTCTTGTTGTGGCAAATAAGACTTGGAATCTGTTTAAATTTACAAGATGGCTCTGGAAAATCTTATTTCGAAAAACTATTGATATCATCTTCTAGTCTTAAACGAACTGTTTTCATAGTTATATATATTTGTAAGGTAGTGGCTGCAGCTTCAATCACCTCTTGCCAAAAGGGTTTTTCATGCAAGTTGTTCTTTGTATTACCTTCTCTTCAAGATTCCCATATTCAGATGAGTAAGATTGAGCAGCATTCATCCTCAGACATCGTAGGACTCGAAAGGACAATACGGTAATTACCTCTATACAATCAATATATAAAATTAGATGAGCATATTGCTTTATTAATCATATTAGTTTCGTTCTCTGAACTATGAGCTCTCTATACTGACTTGCAGATTATAATTTTGAATGTCCTCGTTTGTTTCTCCAATCTTGCATCATATTTGATGCTATTCTCTCTTTTGTTGTTTTTTTTTTTCTTTTCATATCGATATTGTAACGACCCAAGTCCACCATTAGCAGATATTGTTCTCTTTGAATTTTTTCTTTCAAGTTTTCCCTCAAAGTTTTTAAAATGCATCGACTAGGAAGAGGTAATCACACTCTTATATAAAATGTTTTGTTCTTCTCTCCAACTGGTATGAGATCTTACAATCCACTCCCTTTGGGGCTCAGCATCTTCGCTGGCACTCGTTCCCTTCTCCAATCAATGTGGGACCTAGCATCCCAGTGTCTTTGTTGGCACACCGCCATGTGTCCAACTCCCTTTTTTTTGGGGCTCAGCCTCCTCGCTCAAACATCACCCTCTAGCTCTGATACCATTTGTAATGGCCAAATCTATTGCTATTAGATATGTTTCTTTGAGTTTTCCCTTTCAAGCTTCTTCTCAAGCTTTTTAAAATGCATCTGCTAGGGAGAGATTTTCACACCTTTATAAAAAATGCTTCATTTTCCTCTCAACGGGATCTCACAAACAGCCCTACTTTATAATAGCTTTGTTCCAAGTTTTATCTTTGGTTTGGATCAAATCTATTTGAATGATTAGGCTGCACATCATGGCATGAATATGCATGCCATATTTCATACCATATTATACTTTGATTAATATACTCTCTTACACGAGTAATTGATCGAAATATCTTTAAAACGCTTACAATAAAATTTTAAATCCAATGACACTACATACCTAACCAGCTATCATAACAACTTCTATAAAAAACTAGGAATCCCAATAATTTCTAAAAAGACTATCTCAACAACTTCTACTTAAAATATATATCCACAACAACTGAACTACTGCAAAGTACAACAAATTAGATGAAATGGGTTCAACCAATTACAACTGAATTGCTCTTGACATCATTTCCTTTCAGCAGAAGTCATTGAAATATCCCACTTGCTTAAAAAAAACCCCAATTTTCACTATGATCAAGAAACCCACCTCATGAAAAATGGTGGAAAATGGGTTTAAGAACTGAAGTATCCCACTTGGTTTACAACAAAATTCACTGAATCTTATGAGTGCATATGAATCCACACACCCTGTTTCTCCTCCCTTTCAAACTTAGAACAAAATAATCAAGATTCCCCATTTTGGCAGCATTAATCTATTAATTTTTTCCCATTTGGCCCATTGTAATGTTATTAGGACAGCCATCATTTGTCTCCACAGCATTGGACAGCCTATCTCTGAAATACATTACTAAATTATTCTTGTTTTCTGTAATCTGTCCTTTAATGACTTGTTTGTTGTGTTTTTCATGGGGGTGAGAGGGACATTTGGAGTGGGGCCCCACCCATTGAAATTAGGGTTCTTTCTTAGAAGATCAGCAGGCTATGGCTTTTCTGAGTACCCCCATGTGTAGAAAATATATGGAAACTGGGTTTTGTTTGGTTGTGGTGGGAAAGGACAACTGTGAGAGAATTTGTGAGCAAAAAATAAGCCATCCTCTCTCTGCATTGCTTTATCTACCGTATGAAAGTGATGTTGAATATCGCTGGGAGAGGAGTCCCACTTCGATTAATTAAGAGGTTGATCACGAGTTTAGCAAGGGATATTATCTCCATTGATATAAGATTTTTTTGGGGAAATAAAAAATAAAGTCATGAGAGTTTATGCTCAGGACAATATAATACCATTTGCGAAGGTTCGAGATTCCTAACAAGTTAACATGCTTCTTTTTATGAGTTTCTTCCTCTCAATTGTTTCTGTTATGTAGCTTTGCACCTATCTAAATGGTAATTCGATCAATATTTTAGTGTTCGTGTTCGTGTTTATTACCGGTCGAATTATAAACTTAATTTCCAAAAAAAATTAATGAAGTTGTTTGAAATTTTACCATGTAATTATGCACTTTCATATGCTAATTGGAATGAAGATATGAAATGTTGGATTAGATTAAAATTTCGTCTCCTTTTAAATTATTTAACTCTACTCTTTCAACATTTTAATTTAGTTTATTTACTGTATTTTTTTTACGTATTATTTAATTTAAGTTATACTTTTATATTTGTATTTATTTAGCCCTTAAACTGAACTTTCATATTTATAAAGTAGTGACAAAAGGTTTCATTTGTACAAATCTTTTTATTTCCAATTCGATCTAATCCATTCGTTCGTCGAGCTATTTACTCTATCCCTTACATTTCTAAAACACCTCTAATAGATGGATAAATAGTCAATTTTAAAAGAATTTGTCTAATTTTAAACTCGTTATTGATGTATTTGACGGTTTTAAAATTTACAAATCTATTAAACACAAATGTAAATTACCCTAAACCCCTCTTGGCATTGAACTATTTAGTGGCAATAAAAGTATACAAATGTAAATAAGAAGGGACAAAAATGTAAAAAAGAAAAATAAAAATTGTAAGATAAGGGTTTGATCTAATAATTAAGGTTACAAAAACCAATGTCGTGTGGGACCCACTTACTTTTCCCCCATATATTATATAATATTTATAAACTCAAAATCATATCAAACTTATTTTCTAATCAATTTCTCATGCAACCCCACATTTAATAATTATATGCATCAATCTCTATCATTTTGTTGGACGGAGACCTCACACCCGCCGCCGTCGGCTACTGACTCACCTTCCCGATCCCTGCTCCCGTCCGCCTCAGTCGCCTCTGGTGGCAATGGCGGTTTTGTTACCGTCGCAAGGTCGGCGAAGGCTTTAAGGATGTGTTTGTGAGTGGTTTTAGGATTAAGTGCGAGATAGCATAAAAGAAGCTCATGCAAGAATTCCCATCTTGACTTTTTCGTCGCCGTCGTGATTTCCTCACGCGCCTCCACCATCTCCTGCATTGACCGACGGAAGTCCACATACGGGTCCGGTGAGTACGTCGGGATTGCAAGGCTGTTATTGAAGATCATCAAGTCGTCGTCGCCTGCAGAGTCGTCGGAAGATAGTGAAGTGGTTGTGGATTCGGCGGCGGTGGTTGTGGTGGATTCTATGATGGAGTTGGAGCTGCCGGGGGAGGAGAAGAAGAAGCGGTGGGAGGTGAAGGCGGTGATGAAGTCGACGGCGACATAGGTGTCGGGATCGGCACCGTCGTTGGCTGGGGCAAAAAGGGGTTTGGAGGTGGAATTGGAGTCGGAGGTGGTGACTTCGTAGAGGGAGTTGTAGTTTGAGATGAAGGTGGCGGCTGTGGAGAATGAGCGGGGTTGACGGTGGTGGTCAGCCTTGTGGGTGGTGGCCGGAGAAGATTGAGGGGAGGGTTGGTTTTTGATCTTTGAAAAACATAGATTCAAATAGTTTCTTCCAAGTTTGGTCGGCATTATTTTTATGTGAATTTGAAAAATGGGCAATGGGAAGATCTCCTCCCTTTAAATGGAGAAGAGAACATATAAGAACGTATTCGTTAATTATTAAAAGCCTTAAATATATTCGAGACCTATTAGATATAAAATTAAAAGTTTAATTAGAGATCTTTTAAGTCTAATTATTAGTGATTATGATAATTGTTCTGTTCTCAATATGGGTAAGGAGAACTCACCTAACTTGCACGCACTTCAATGATGAATTTGTAATTTGGGAGAATGAGGCGACTAAAAATAGATGATCGACGATGACCAAAGTGAAAAGTTGCACATTGATGTTGTGTTTACCATAGGCTCCAACGCTTATGGTAGATAAGATGTTTAAGACTGTTTATAAGAGTGTGGAAACCTCTCTCTAATAGACGAACTATGAAAATTTATTGTGAGATCCCACATAGGTTGGAGAGGGAATGAAGACACGTTTTAAGATCTTGAGGGAAAACTCTGAAGGGAAAACCCAACGATGATGATATCTATTGATAGTGAGTTTGTGCTGCTACAAATGGTATCAGAGCCAGACACTGGGTGTTGGGCCAATGAGGACACTAGGTTGATGGTGGACTGTGAGATCCCACATCTATTGGTTAGTGATGGTGGACTGTGAGATCCCACATCTATTGGTTAGTGATGGTGGACTGTGAGATCCCACATCTATTGGTTAGTGATGGTGGACTGTGAGATCCCACATCTATTGGTTAGTGATGGTGGACTGTGAGATCCCACATCTATTGGTTTCTTATAATAGTATGTAAGTCTCTCCCTAGTAGACACGTTTTAAAACTTTGAGGGGAAGACTTATTTCAATTCATGGGTGTACAATTTACACACATTCAACCAATAAAACGCACTGTGACCTAGTTGGCCATAGTTGAGGCGAGCGAGCCTACAAACTTTTCGCCCGTGGCTCGCCTTATTCTAGCCTTGGTCCAAATTATGTTAGCCATATGTATGCTCAAATTCACCTCTAACAATATTGAAATTAGGGTTACTTAACTTACATATGGAGTGAGTAAGTTCTTTCAAGTCCAAAATGTTGACCAAACAGCCTGTGCACGTCAAACCGGATCATTTAATGCCCTCCACAAACTTTGTCTCTTTAATTCCACGCGCACTCACAGCCACATCGCCACGTGCTTTCATTTTCCAATCTTCAAGCAATGAATGAAACAGTAATACACGCGCTAACATGCGCGTGGGCTATAGTAAAGAGTTCAGTAACTCAGTTCTCTAGGTTTTGAATGGAAGCAAGGCGCACATGCAGAGACGGGTAGTTGGAGGCATTGTTTTTCTTTTCTGCCTCTCTCCACTCTAATTTTTAATTTTTATAATTTATACAAAATATTTTAAATTCTAAATAAAAATTGAAACTTAAATATTTTACACATCCTAACCGTCTCCTCGGCTCCACCGATAGCCTAACCCAATCTTATCTACAGCTTTGCTCCTCGATTCCTTACAGCTCCAGTGGCTCGTTATAATAACTTGCTTTTCGAGTGGTGCGACTAAGTTAAAGTGGGGTTTGCAGTCGACCTATATTTTCAGGCACACGCGTAAATGCATAATTAGTTCCACAAATCTTACTGCACTGACCATAATAAACTCCTCATTATGTAAAAAATAGAGATCTGATTTAAACGACCCGATACAACATCACACCTGAAATTCTAAAAAGGCTCATTGTTTTCTATGCTCGAGATGAATGTAGACATACCATTTATATATAGTTTTAAATATATTAATTAAAATTTGTTTAGAGACACGTAAACCTAAGATAAATTGAATAAATATCTTGTCTCATATTTACTTGGTACTTAACATTATCTACTTTGGATCCAACACTTCATAAATTCCAAGGTATGGTCAATGGTGACCCTCAAAACAATCAATAATTTCTATATGGGTGAAAGAAAAGGGGACCTTTAACATTGGCCATTCCTACCACATGGGTGTGTGGAATGCTCATATGAATACCCCGATCAGTCCGAACAGAGTTCACAACCGAACCCAATTTAACCCTTTTCTTTTTTGAGTTGAGTTTTGTTGAATTATTTTAAAAAATTATGCGTATTCACGATACAAGTTCATTATAAGTCACAACGCATCAATAATATCGGTTACAAACGTTAAATACTCTTAATTCTTTTAAGAGTAGAGTAAAGTTGGGTTGAGTTGTAATGCTACTTTCGGGTTAGTTGTGTTGACCCGAACAAAAAATGTCAAATTGTAAACCAAACTGAATTTTTGACTTTACAAAAATTCAACTCTACCCAACGTGTATGGTATGGCCTGGTTAGCTACTTTGGGTTAACTTGGTTATGAGTCATACGAACACTCACCATGTGCATGTTTTAATGATTTGTTTCGAAAACATTATATTTTACTTTGTTCTAAGGTAACGATCCTGACAGGTGCGTGTGCAAAAAGTTGAGTCGTTACAACTAAGAAAATGCACTTTGACTTTTTGGATATATTTATTAACTGAGCTAATTATTTTAGGTTGAATTTTTCACCTCATAATTGTGTTTTTTTTTTTTTAAATGAAATTTATCCAAAAGATTATTTTTAAAATAATTGAATAATATTAAGACAAAAAACGGAAAAAGACAAAAAAAACTATCATAAATAAATGAGAAACAAAAGAAAATGGAACAAATCTTCTCTCTAAATTATACGAACTAATGCGTTTTTTTAATTTAAAAAAAAAAAAAAAAAAAAAAAAAAAAAC
>NW_019272029.1:1238712-1274922 GCF_002738345.1 Cucurbita maxima | reverse complement strand
AAAAAAAAAAAAAAAAAAAAAAAAAAAAAAAAAAAAAAAAAAAAAAAAAAAAAAAAAAAAAAAAAAAAAAAACTATACATTATCAAACAAAATCTCATTATGTTTTTGTTAAAATCCACATATTATAATAAATTTCTTGAAAAACTTATTTAATATATATATATATATATATATATATTAAACCAAAATCTCTCATTTTATTTCGAATAAATCATAACAATAATGAATTTCCTAGAAATCGCTTGAAATATAACTTCTCAATAAAAAAAGAATTGTAATCACATGTTCTAATTATAAAAAAGAAAATAAAAAAATTATTCATTTAAATATTCCATCTATTTAATTATAAATTTTTTTAAAACGTTTCAATTATGTTAGATATTTACTAATTAAAATTAATTATTTGATGTCCAAACTAAAAGTATAAAATGGTTGTATCTATTCTTTCGTGCACCCACGCGATTATTTCTAAGTCCATTTCCTTATTCGGAATGACAAAATGTTAAGAATGTTGAGCACGACTTATAAGCAGTTTTATGGAGATACTGAGAACCTCACATTTGAAGGAAGTAAAAAGGATTCTCAGCTACATAAAGGGGACAGATAGAGTTGATTTCGGATTGTTCTACTCTCCAAGTTGCAATCTTGTGTTGGCTGGTGCGAGGTTCGACATCGATTGGAGAGGGAAACGAAACATTCCTTATAAGATGTAGAAATTTCATAAGAGAAACCTAGTGGCTGTGAGCTTAAACTGTTATAGTTTAAGCGATGATGATCAGATCAGACTCTTCAGAAGAGTAGAATTGGATTTGTAAATTGGTTTGAGAGCTCGATTGAATCAAGTGGAGTAGGCTTAAAAACTACATCCAACGTATAGCTTTAAAGCTCAGTCACTTCATACGTCTTCAATCTCTCTCCCGTCTCTCCATAGAGATCCCTTTAGTTCGTCGAATCCTACTCGACTCACAATTATCCACGTCACTATTCGTTCATGAGGGTAAATGAACATGCAAATCTCATAATGTATTTGGGAAAATGAAATGATTATGGTTTGATTAAGCCAAGAAGCTCGCAAGGAAGCAGATTAATTAAATAATTAATTGAACCACAGAAAAAGATAATGGTATTATTATTATTATTATTAGAGATCTAAGTTCTTAGCTGTACGCTTTTTGTTGAATCTGGAAAAAAAAAACATCTTTACACAAAGTTGTTTAAATAATCTTAAACTAATCAAAATTATCAATAAATGAGTCTAACCATTAATTAAAAAATGGGTAATAATTAATTCAAATTTTAAAAATTATATAATTTATATTTAAATTGGGTTGACTACCCAATATCCCCATTTGACCAAAGTATGGGCCTGCACTAAATTAGGCCCACTGGACGAAGGCCCATAATATATCCTACCCACAATACCAATTATTTTTTTTATTCTATTAAAACTTGAAAGAAAAAAAAAATAATACAAATTAACAATTTTGAAATAAATAAAAAAAATATTTTCTCTAAATTAACTAATTTATTTATTTAACCAAACTCCAGAATCCAAGCTGATTATACAAAGACTCAAAACTTGATGACATGAGATGCGGAGAACAAGCGAAAACAAACTACTTTATGGATATAGTACACAGTACACACGAGGCAAATTTGGAAGCTAGCCCTGTTGTTGGTTGATCCTCGCTGCTGCCGCTACCGACGCCGCCACTCCTCCGGGCGTGGTGGTCATTGTCGGGTCGTTCCTTATCTCTGCGCTTATCACTCTCTCTGCATCTTCCTTCGTCACTGCCTTATCTTCCGGCAGCTTACGAGTGGCATCCTTCAGAAAACCAACACGTGTCAATGGGTTAAAGAGTTTTAAGAAAGATCCCAACTGAATTTTGATGCGAAAATTACGGTTAGAATGTCGCCCAGAGTTGTCTTGTCCTGGTCCCGCATGGCTCGTGTGTTGAGCGAGGCGGCAGACTGCGCCTCCGCCCCTATGCTACCGGGTGTTATCTCGTTCTTCCCTGTGGCCCTCACCTCCGCCGCTTGGATTGCGGCTGCGTCGCTTTGGTCGATGGGTTTGTCTCCTGCGCTCATTGCACTTGCTTCTAAGGCTTCCCCAATAGTTATTGAGTCCTTGTCAAGCGTTGCTCCGGGAGTTCTCATTGGAACGTTAGGTTGAACGTATTGTCCCACCATCTAAGCTCCAAGCAAAGTCACGAAAGTTTATGCTCAAAATTTAACGTATCGTAGTTTATGCTCAAAATTTAACGTATCGTAGTTTACGATGTCGTGGAGAGTCTGATTCTTAACATGATATCAAAGTCGAGATATAGTCAAGAGTAACTCACGTTGGTGTAGTCAAGAAGTCAAGAGTGACTTATGTGTCGAACAAATAGTATACCTTTGTTCGATGACTCAAAAAAAAAGTCAAACTTCGATTAAGGGAAGACTATTAAAAAGCTATAAATCTCATGGTACTTTGTTCGAGTAGAGTATGGTTGGGAGAGACCCATATGGGCTAATTTCGAAGATAATCAAATAATCTCAAAACCCTTTTCGAAAAATCCAAAACAAAATTACCAAAGCTTAATAAAAATGTATTTTTAGCAATTTTTACCTGACTGCCAATGGACTCAACGATGACTCGTTGGTCGTCAACGACAGTTTCAGTGACAGTCACGCCTTGGTCTCGAGCAACATCGGTCACGTCGGAGTGACCGACAAGGCCAGTGCGTTCGTTGATGTTGGCAGCGGACTGCATAACAGCAGCGGGGCCGCCGCGTAGAGTCTGGCCGAGGAGCATATTCTCGGCGGCCTGCATGGTGGCAGCATCACGAGGGGCAATGGGTTTGGAAGCTAAGTCGCCGGAGACGTCGAAAACGTCGCCATATTTGATGGGATCCTGATACTCCTCAGCGGGTCTTTGGGGCTGTGCTTGGCTCATGTTGATGGTCTTTTGTGTTGTCTGGTTGGGTTGAAATTTGTTGTAATAAATGGGTAATCAATTTAAATACAAAAATTGGAGGGGCTTTACAGGTGTCGAGGGGAGAATGAGGAGGTTTCAAAGAAAGGTTGGAAATACGTACACGTGGATATGAATGATGTTTGTATGGCACCATGCCTAATTGACGCTTGGAATTTATGAACAATAAACATGTGTATATCTTCCTGACTCATTTCTTATCTTTCGTACTTCGATAGAGGAACGAATCATCTTTTCTAAGAGTTGGTGAAAATCTCTCCCTAATAGATACAGTTTAAAATTATGAGGCTAACGACAATACGTAACAGGCTAAAACGGATAATAACTGCTAACAGTATGCTTTGACTATTACAAACGGTGTTAGAGCCCAACACTGGGCTTTGAAAGGGAAGAGGATGGTGAAATCCCACATCAGCTAGAGAAGGGAACAAAATATTTCGGTATGTCAACGAGGACGTGAACCCTAAAGCGAGGTGGATTGTAAGATCCCACATGGATTAGAGAATGGAACAAAGAATTTCGGTATGCCAGTAAGGACGTTGACCCCGAAAGGAGGTGAATTGTGAGATCTCACATCAGTCGAAGAAAAGAACAAAGCATTTTTCATACGAGTATGGAAATCTCTCTCTATTAGATGTATTTTAAAATCGCGAGACTAACAACGATATATAACAAGATAATATCATATCATTGTAGTGGTTCTTCGGAATAATCGAATCCAATTCTTCTTATCTCAATATGTGATTAGATTAAAATTATATTAAAAAATTTAATTTTGTATTAATTTTTAAAAAAGAGGATTGAAATTACAATATTGTCCTCAAATTTAAAGCTTCCCCACTTCTCATAATTTTATTTATGGTAATTTAATATTTATAGAATCATTTTGTGAATCCAAGCAAAGTTGGAAATAAAATTATATTTAAAAAATAGTTTTAGAAATTAGGAAAAATAGTTTTAAAAATATATTTTTTATTTTTAGAATTTAGTTGAAAAATTAATTTATTTAAAAAAAAAAAACATGCAATAAATCGCGCCTTTATTCTATAGTTGGATTCACTACAATATTTTTCCCTCTATTTCAAAGGACTTACCATTCAAATTTCAAATTTCCAACTGTAAATACAGAGGAAAAGACAAAGATACCCCTCAAATCCTACCACCCACGATGAGGAAATTCAGTCAAACACAAGGACAAATACCGTAAACTTCATAAAAAGCCGAGCCCGGTCCTGCTTCTTAAAACCCGACCAGGATGGGAAAGATGAAGAACAAGCCGCCCGATTCATTCAAGTTCCGAGTTTAATCGCTCATAGAAAGAGCACTTGTTTTGATCTTCACTATCTTACATTTGATCGTTCGCTGAGGATTTATTTCTTCTCCAAATTTCAGGTCAGTTCATGTTTCATCTCTTCCGTTTTCTTTTTTTCTCCGTTTCTAGCGAAGGATTTCTGTGTTCTTAATCCGCATTTGGTCTCTTTCTTGTTTTTATTGTTTCTTTAGATTGAGGATTCGCGTGTTCGTCGTTGAATTGATGTTCTTCGGTGTTTTGTGGTTCTTTGAATTGATTTTGCAATTGAATATTGTTGGAATTTGATTCTGCGATGGAAACATTAGTGATTGTAGAACAGTACAGAGATGAGTTCTGCTGTTTGGCCAAGACTCTAGAATCGGATCGATTAGGGAATTTGACGATTAAAGAAGGAAAACGGAAAAATCAATTTCGCCCTAATCCATTGAAGATTTCTTCGATTCCTGTTTATCTTTTTTCTTCCCCCAGAACACCGCCCCCCTCCGCCGATTATAACTGCACGCCGATTTCAACAATATCGAGAAGTGCCCTAATTTCAATTAATGGGGAAATTTGTCGAAGAGAGAGCAATGAATTCGATGAACATTGCTGTTATGAGAGGTTATCCTTTCCTGAGCTTTGGGCTGGACCGACTTACTCAAATTCACCCCCGGCAAATTCACTGCCAATGCCCAAATT
Organism: Cucurbita maxima; assembly: GCF_002738345.1. NCBI lineage: Eukaryota > Viridiplantae > Streptophyta > Magnoliopsida > Cucurbitales > Cucurbitaceae > Cucurbita > Cucurbita maxima. The sequence continues at coordinate 1,269,955 of NW_019272029.1, read as the reverse complement.
TTCAATGCCAGGAAACAGAACTGTGTCACTCGATTTGCACACCAATTCAGCTGCGGAATCAGTTGAAAAAATCCACCCAACCCGGGGCCGCTATACTCATCCTTCTAAACTAGAGCCATTCCATGGTGCTGATTCTGCAACAAGAACACTTAGACGAATCCTTAACCTTGATATTGACTCTGAATGAATGAATGATGTTTTCCAGTGAGCATCAAGCTCACTAAATATAATGAAAAATCGTGGGTAGGATATAGAAATTTGATTCTCTTTTAAGTTTTTGAGAAGTGGGATTTGTTGCTGATGGTGATATTCACAGCTTTATTCAATCAAGCTTCTTGAACCTGCGAAGAGTTGCTTAGATATAGAGCTTGATTGAAGCACTGAACAGGGGTAGAGCAGCAAGGAATCCAGCTACCTCAAACTTGTTAGAAAAGAAGATGTAAATTCTGAACTCTTATCTTCTTACTTAATCTTCTTGTTCATTTTACACTTTGAGACCTCAGATTTAGGCTTGTAAATGAAATGTAGCTTAGAGAAATTCGAGGTTTCTTTTCGATTCCTTCAAGATTCTCTATACACTACCCTGTTTGTTTATACTTTCTACTGATAAACTTCATCTGCTTGGAGTCGGTTGATTCCATTGAGCCTTTTTTTTAAGGTGAATTTCTTCTTGAATTCCAACTTTTAGGCCAAATCCTTCCCTTTGAATTCTTGCATTTTTAAATGAATTTTAACACTATTTTATATTACTCGATCCAAAGTTAGATCTTTTTCAGTTTGGACAGGGTTGCATTTCAAGAGAACTGAAAATTTTGGATCGACTCAAATAGGTATTTGTCACTATGTTCTTTGAGTTTTGAAACATGTGAACGGGGAGGACTAAAATCTTTGGCCTCTTAATTAGAGACATATCTTGTAATAGCCCAAGCCCAGACTAGTAGATATTGTCTTCTTTAGGCTCTTCTTATCGGCTTACCCTCCAAGTTTTAAAAATGCATCTGCTAGGGTGGTATGTCAGTGAGGATGTTGAGCTCTGAATGAGAGTGGTTTGTGAGATCTCACATTGATTGGAGAGGGGAACAAGTACAGCAAGGATGCTAGCCCCAAAAGGGGTGGATTGTGTAATGGATTGTGTGATCTCACATCCGTTGGAGAGGGGAACGAAATATTCTTTATAAGAGTGGAAATATCTATGTAACTAACTCAGTTGGAAAATCGTAAGGAAAATCTCATAAGAAAAAGCCTTAAGCCAAATAGGACAATGTTGGCGGTGGGTTTGAGTTGTTATTATATCTAAACAAACAAAAGTTATGTTTAGTTTTGGCAAATTAAATTTTAGAGTAGATACCAAACCCTCTAAATTTTAACTAAGCTATCTGATCATTTAATATGATCGCAAATACGACCGACCAAAATTTTTGGTCTCTTTTCCTTGATCTTCTTTTTAATGTATTACAACTCATCATATGAATAATTGAAGAATAATTGAAGGGTCCACCACACAAGTATACACATTCAATCTTAATAAAATGCATTAAATCTTAATAAAATGCATTCACTATATTTAATTAAGAGTCCATATATACATAATTCAAAAGCCACAAATTTTTACCAAGTCTCATTAGATCAAGCTAGAATCAAGCAAAGTCGAGATCAAACGAATCATTTACATACCATAAGACTTTAAGCTTAATTATTGATTTATCATTATAATTTCTAAGAAAAATACGTGTCATTCATTCATATGGGATGATTCATCTTCAATACTTAGTCGAGAACCTCCTTACTTCCAACTCTCTCACCTATTTTGTTCATTAAATTTAGTGGATCATCTTCGTTTACTCGGTTGAGCGAATTAGGTCAAAAAAAAAATACTTAATATATCCATATTACTCCCAACAAGTTATACCTAAAAATGATAATTCTTATGCAAAAAAAAAAAAAAATAATAATAATAAAAATAAATAAATAAATAAATGATGGTGGAGGTTGAGATTTTTGGCTTTTTATTAATTAATTTTGGAATAAAAAGGAAGAAAGAGACAAGGAATCGACAATTGATAGTGGGAGACTCCTTTTTCCCTTTTCACTCATTTCCAAACAGAATTAAAAAAAAAAAAAAAACTTTTTTTTTATTTTTTATTTTTTTATTTTTTACTTTAGTATAAATATATTAGATAATAATTGATTTTTTTTAATCTATAAAAAGGAAAAAAAATAATATATAGATTTATAATTTATTTACTTACTAATTTTAAATATAATTTAAAAAAAATATTAATATAGACTTTGGTTCAAATCTCAAAACCTCACATTTATTGTACCATGTGCACCAAAAATAAATATATTAAAAAATAAAACAAGTTAATGATTAATTAATATTTTACTTAAATTATTAATTTGTCTATGATTTGGTTTCATATGAGGTTAAGTTTCCTTTAATTAATTTTAAATTAGTTAATACCAACTACCAATAATACCATAATAAATAGTTACATTTTCTATAAGATTTGTAAATTTTATATTTATTTTTTTTAATTAAAAATATTATTTTTAAAAAAATAGTTTAATATATATCATCTTCTTAATAATTCATTAATTAGATATGGTTGATTTTTATCAACCTAAATATTAATTTGTTATATTCATAGTAAATTTTCTGCTAATTTTTATAATATTTTATTTCAATTTTTACAATATTTTCTTTTAAAAAAACAATTATTTTTAATATAGTAATTTCTAAAAAAAATCCAATAATAATAATAATAATTTAGAAACTATTTGATCTTTATGATTTTAATATTTCCAATTGGTTTGTATGCTTTTGTCAAAACTCATATAATTACCATATTAAATATATATTTTATAATTTAAATTCATTCGAGTAAATTGAAATAAAAAAAATTAACTAAAACCATATTAAAAAAATAATCAGAATAATATAATAAATTAAAAAAAAAATTAAAATAGTTGATAATTACTATTTATTTGTGCACATTTATTTTTAGTAATTCGATCTTAAAAACTCAAAAAATAATTATATTTGACTTGAATTATTCTAAACAGGGACAAGATCGTGTTATAACTAGTACAACTAAATGTCTGGATCATATCAAATTTATGCATAATCATTAAAGTGATACATACATACACATGATACATACATACACATCTGCATAATAATTAAAGTGAAATAGTGAAAAGTTAGGCTTGTCTTCAATTCCACATTATGAATTATTTTAAAAATAATAATTATATAATAAAATTTATTATTTTTTTTAAATAAAGTTTTTAGTAAAAGCCAAAGCAGCAAGGATATTAGTGAACATATATTTTTTATGAAAATTTCTGTCTCTCTCTACAAACACTTCTCTCTCTTATCTCTATCTGCATGAGAGCAAAAAAGAGCAAAAAAGACCAAAAAAAGAGTAAAATTTTGCATGAATTTTATGAAAAATATGATGATCAACATGAATCCTCCTGTTGTTCATCCAACAGCATTTCTTGGTTGCGACATTCATGGCTGCAAAAAGCTTTCTCACCTCTGCAACCAACAATGGCGGATTATTATTTCACCCTTGAAATTAATTCTATTTATTTACAATAAATTTAAAAAATAAGAAAAAAAGATCAAATATAAATATAATATGGTACCTGTAAATATAGATATCATTGGTGTGGTGAAGATGGTTCTTGCAAGTGAAACAATAGCTAAGAAACTCGTTATTTTTCTTCTTCGGAGAATCATAATCAACTAAGCTTTTGACCACAAAGTTATCAAAAATATGAGTGGTTTTTGCATTAGGCCCATGTCGTCTAACACAGGTATACTCCTCACACACCTCCATCTCCTTCACCGTCATCAACCCAGAGCCGCCGCTTCCGCCGCCGTCCACGGTGGGAGGAGGGATTAGGACACGAAGTTTAGCGCTAAAAATGAGACTCGTAGTGGGTTTGGTGTCGTTTTTGTCCTCAATTAGAGCAAGCCCAATGGGGTTTGGGCGTGAAATTTTGTGTTTGTTTCCTGGGAAAATTGGTTTGTTTGGGTAATTGGGATTTTGAAGAGAGAAAAATGGTTTGGAATCAAGAACAGAGGTGGGGCTAATAAGAACAGAGGTGGGGCTCATAAGAACAGAGTGATCAGCTGTTCTTGTTGCAAAAGCTCTGAATCTTGGGGAACCAAAGATGGGATTTTTAAGTGGTTTTGTGAATGAAGAAGAAGAAGAAGGAGATTGAAAGGGGGGATCCGCCATTAAAGCTTGTTTCCCAGTTACAGCTCTGGATCTGTTCCTCAGCATGGTTTATGGGTTTGGATGGAAATTTGAGAACAGGTTGTGAAAATGGAAGCTAAACTTCAGTGGCTTCCATGGCTGAGCTTACAAGAAGAAGAAGAAGGTGAAGAAGATGAGATCAGTGGGTTCCCAAAAATGGTTCCTTTTTTCACTCTAAAAGTTGTCAAACAATTTGATAAACTTAGTGGAAATATATTATGACTAATTCAAATTACAACAAACCTTATCCCTTTATCCCTTCTTCCCAACTTCTTTTCCCTTTCTAACCTGCTTTCATCTTATCATAGATAAAACATTAATTATCATTCTAAAAATTATGATGTCTTTCATCGTTATCTACTAAAAATTTGAAGGTAAAAAAGTAAATTTAAAAAATGTATATACCGAATCAAAACTAAACTCATAAATAAATTTAGAAGAAAAAAAAACTAAAACTAGGGGCCAACTCCACCTAGTCATATGGTAGGCAGGCCGTGGTTTATCATATAGAACTATGTACAAATGTGTGACGTGCGTAAATTAACAATAATCATAATTAATTATGCATTACGTGAAAATAGAATAATATATATTTTTTTTTGTTCGTCTCCCCACTCTTATCATTCACGACCAATAATTAATTAAACTATACTCAAGTAATTAATTAAGATATTTCTCAAATTTAATAGAATAAAAAAAATATTTTCTCTTTTAATTTTAGTTTTTTTTTTCTTATCTTTTATGGTGGGGGGTTTTGTCGTGTAGTGTGTCAGTTTATTCTCATGCTTAGTTCACGTGAAGCCTTATCCTGACTCTCTCTCTCCCACTTTCGAATTAAATCTGTTTGGGTTGGGACAACATACAAATTTAGTTAAATTACAAAAAGTACTTTTATAAACGTTTAGTTTACTTTTGTACTATAAATCATTTTTAATTTTTTTTTATTTAAATTCAGATTTACAAACATTAAATACAAATTTAGATCGTAACTCACTACAACAATTAATAATTTAATAATCATTTATCAAAAATAAAAGAATATGGATAATTTTGTGTCGGTGGGTTTTTATTTTTTATAATTTAGACTAAATTTATAATTTAAGTAGGTTTATAAAAAATAAAATTAATTAAAGAAAAAGAGAGGTTTTATTTTATAATAATAAATATGAAAAATATTGGAATCTTTTGTGTTTTGATCTGACACGGCTTGTGCAAAACACAGAAACCTAGAAATGAATGAAAGGCACGCACTTATAGGTTTGGATGACTCCAACTTTCTAATATTATATTTTTGGAATAAGATAACTCAACCAACCAATAACCCTCCTTCCTTCCTTCTTTAGTCTCGGACCTATAACAACCTACTAGATATTGTTTACTTTAGACAGACGGAGCAATATATTAGTCAGAGTGAGACTAACCTTCTTCATAGTAGACATGTTTTAAAAATGTGAGACTGACGACAACACATAACGAGTTAAAACGAACAATATCTACTAACAATGAATTTGAGCTGCTGCTGTTATAAGATGAGATCAAATACTTGATTGGATTGGGTAGTCGAAGTTTATGTGAAATTTCATTTCAAAACCAATCACTAAATGATACTTCTAACAATCCGCTAATAAATATTGTCCTTTTTTAGCTCTCCATTCCGAACTTTTCCTAAAGTTTTAAAACGCGTCAAATAGTGAGAGGTTTCCACACCCTTATAAAGAAAGTTTTGTTCTCCTTCTCAACCAATATGGGATCTCACAATGCTACTGTCAACAAACCCTTAACAACTATTCGACTCTAACTACATTTAGTTGCCCAGAAAATTTATAGGATACTAAGGGGCTCGAAAACTTTTTCAAACACTTAAAATATCAGTCCAAACGAACCTTACATTATCATGAATTAGACTCGTCTACTCTAGGTTCTCTGACTTTTGCTAATGGTCCCAATGATCCACCAAATCAAGTTAAAACATACAGTAATGTGGGGGAGCAGCAGAATTTAACAAGACTACGTAATTGTGGAGAGTAGTTTAGTTTCAATGTGATGAAGCAAACGACGTGCTTGCTTATGACTCACTAGAAGGTATAGTATGAATAAATAAACAAATACAGGATGAAGATTGCTTGCTTGTCCTCTTCTCTTTCAACTGCACCCACCACCCTTCTATTTTAATATTCCCTCAATTATTGACATTTGATGCTGATGGATTTTAAATCCCACTAAATTCCAACACAATTGCTCTAAATCCTTACATAAATTTAAGCTAATTATTACATACCTGCCACCCTTCAAATTGGTGTCCCTCCGGCTGCTGGCTGAGATTCAAGTGCACCTCCTGAAGACATATAACAAACAAATTTCAACTCATCTATCATCAAAATTCAATTTCCATTGATGAAAAAAGGGAACCCTTAATCGATCCAGGGCCAGTTTTCCTCCATGAGAAAGAGAGGCCGACGACAATTGGGGCTATTTTGGCCATTGCCCATGTTCTTCAACAAAATAATTGAGGGGACCAACTTACCTTACCTTCCTAATTTCCTATTACGATATGGCTTTGACCAAGAAAACTGCGGCTAATGCACGTCAAGTTTCTCTTGCAGAATAAATTAGAACATTATCACAATAATCTAAGAACTAAAAGCCTCTGTTAAACCAAAAAAGTTGAATAAAGAACTAATTTTACATGAAACGGGCTACTGTTGCTGCTGATGTGATACTCATCCTTGTTTAAGCTTCCTATCATTTCTTGTTCTCTTTCGGAAGTCCCGCTTCTCTGTCGAGTACTGTTTCTTAGTCAACAGATTGCTCATCGCAGTTTTAACAGCTTCGGCAGCTGCCAAGAACACTTTTTCGTCGAATGTCACTCCTCCCTGCAATTTTTCAAGCAGCTTCTCTCCCCCGGGTATTGCATCATCTTCCAGTATGGATAACTCGTTCTCAGTGGAATTCGGATTGTCCTTGTTGAAACCACTGATGACCTTGACACGGACCAGAGAGGAGTGCCCCAAATTGTGCAAACCGGAGACACCGGTTACCATCCATAGGTATCTAGTCGAGCAACTGGACGATAGGCTAGTTGGGATGAATGTCTCCTCACTTATAGAAACCACCTGAAGTATCAAAATTATAACAAATAAACTATAGCTTGAAACAAGGAGATAAATACACTCAGATGCTCACAAACAGAAGTTTGTAAAACATTAATCTGGAGAACCCAGTCACAATAACCATTGAGGTTGCTCCCGAGTCATTACCTTGACTACAGATAGAGAATGATTTGACAGGTCACAGTTTAGCAAAATAATTCCATGCAAGCTACAAAGAAAAATGATAACGTAAATTAGGTAAAAAATTCAATGGTAAGACTCCACCAAAGAAGAGAAAAGAGCATAGATGGGAAAATTGCCTTTGAATTGCCACTGCAACAAGGGTACCATCGGCAATCGTGCAGATACTTGTGACAGCTGAATGGCAGCCCTCTCTTTCTTTAGACTCAAGGAGTTCTACCTTCAGTAAGTTAGTGAGAGAAATCAAATTGTGAACCAGGAGATCAAGATCCATACCACAAAAGGGAAGGATGCACAGTTTACTTAACTCTTCTGGTTACAGAAGAGTGAGACTTGAACACTCCAAAGATATTTTACATCAATCTTAATATGGGATACAATAAACACTTGTCTAAGTAAACAAGTATGTTGTCCTAGCATTTTTGGTGTTCATTAATCAGGGTAATAATTCTGAGAGAACCTAGTATTTGTCCTAGCATTTTTGGTGTTCATTAATCAGGGTAATAATTCTGAGAGAACCTAGTATTACTCAATGTAGAATTCATTAGTTTCACTTTTTGAAAACTATTGAGTGGAAGTTTAGACGTCCAAAATAAGCTCAGAACAACGATAACACCTTATCTCCAATCTCGCAAGTGGCCAGGAGTGATCCAGATAGAATATCCCATAAACGTACCTGAAAAGGCCACAAAATATGATTGTATTTCACATATTGCACCAAAAGCAAACTAGGAGTTCATATGAGACTGTCTTACAGTTGAATCGCCGCTTCCAGATATAAGAAACCCATGTGGGCATTCCAGCTTCGAAATGAAGGCTATGCAGGATACGAAACTAGAAAAGACACATGGAATAAATATATGAATCAAAATCGAAGGAAATATCGCTTAAAAGTGCCACCACTACTGACCATCCACCTATATCTTTTCATATATTAGATTTAGATCATGGAAACTCACTCCGTATGACCAAGACAAAAACTTTGAATCTCATGAGCTTCATTCACAGGTTTTGTGGGGAACGTAGTAACCTTCAACAAAAGCAACACCGTTTTAAAAAACATGAATTTCTATGAGTTACTCTCATAACTAATGAGGAGAGAATGACTACCCGAATTTTAAAATCACGGTCTGCACTAACTAAGAACCGGCCATCCAGTGAGAATTCCTGCAACCATAAAGATATTAATTGCGTAATTAACTGCATGAAAACTGTAGAAACAGAAAAACAGCAGAAACATTTCCCACCATTACAAATATCTTACAGCATTATATGAATCAACCTCATCCAACATTAGTTCTTTTGGCTTTTGAATAGAACAGAAAATTTCATGAGGAATATAAGTACAAAAATATCTGTTCCAAAACAAAATAGATTGGCAATCACGATAAACAAACTAAATGCATAAGCAAACCAACGGATCCCCAAAAAATCAATTATACAAAATCCTCACGTTATGCTCAAACATATGTATCAAAGAGAATCGAAATCCCTGGTTCTTCACATAGAAGTCACTCAATGTTCAAATGTAAAATTTCAAAGTAACTTCAAAACAATCCTCACCCCCATTCGTTGGCCATGAATCTTTAATTACGGAAGCTAATTATAAATCAAGAAAGGGTGATGTTCCTTTGAAGCCACTTTGCAGAAAACGCAATAATGTGAAAGAAAAGGATGGCTAAGAGAGAATGCTTACTAAGCTAGTGATTATACTGCAATAATGTGAAAGCAATGACACTGCCTTCTTGTTGACCAGAGGTTGATTTCCATCAACCCCTCCATCAAGATCCACAACCCAGATAACCCCAAACTTGTCAGCAAAACAAACATGCATACCATTAGGGCTAATGGCAGCTGCACTCACTCGTTTTTCAGAACCCCTGTCAGGAGAATTATGAAAGCTTCAGTGTACACAAAGAAAACCAATCGACAAAAGCATGCAGCTGGTGTTACAATTTTTCCAGATAATCCAGTAGCTACTACACGTATTAAAACCACAAAAAATAACCAAATTTGCGCAATATTTAAGCCACTGGTCCGCGTGTACCAACTCATAAAGCAAATATGCACGTGAAAACGCCTAAATACATCAATCAGTTCACAAATCCATGGCCAATGAACATCCTCGAAATAAATCACCTAGAAAAAGGGACAGGAGAAAAAGAAAAATAAAACTTACACATTATAAATACAGCGCCAAGACTCGGTCGACCAAATCTTAACAGTCTTATCATCACCAGCAGATACAAAGAGCTGCCCATTCGAACCGTAACAAATCGTTCTAATGGAGTCTTTATGATATGATCCCCCGGATTCATCAATCAAAGAAACCGGACAATTATCTCTGCAGTTAACTCAAAACAATCCATCAACATACGAGCAAGCAATTCAACAGGGCTACAAAGGTGAATACAGATGGGATTTTAATTTTAAACAAATTAGTACAAAGAGAGTGACTATAGTCGTATTGTAACATCAATCCAAGTTTATAGAAGATAAAAATTAATGGAGCCGAAAAAACTCACACAAGGTCGAATACACGTAGGTCGGACCCAACGGCGACGGCAACAGATTTCTCGGCTGGATGAACTGCAATTAAGGCCGGAGCAATCTCAACATCTTTTTTAGTATCTCCTTCTACCGGCGTTTCTTCCATTCTTCCGGTGAACTGAAACTAAGAAGATTAGGGCGTTTGGGATAAATTTTAGGGTTCTCGTGAGAAAATTGGCGGAAAATTGCAGTATTTCAAACAACAAAATCGTGAAAATACCCTCGCATTATACCTCAAATTTATCCCCACGAATGCACGATCTTCCATTCTCTCTCCAAAAATCATTTATCTGATTAATTTTCATTTGAAAAACCATCTTAAAAAATATTTAATAATTTTTTTTTCAAATATTTGTCTCTTCCTAAATTTTTCTAATTGTTTGATGAATTATAAATTATATAAGAAAGATAAGGCACTCAATTTTAATTTTTGTTTATATATATATATATATTTTTTTTTTTTGGTGTTAGAGTAGATAAGAAATGATAGAGTAAAAATAGATATCAACTTAAGAATAGTTCATATGTTTAAGACATATTCTCAACTAAAAAGTCTAAATAAAACAATTGCAGATTCAATTTATTGAGTAAAAGTGTCATCAACTCAAGGATAGTTCATATGTTTAAACTAGCATTTAAATCCTATATTCTTAAAACCGTGCAACCAAGAATAGTCCCAGAGCATCGGCTCGTAGGAGCAGCACAATACCAACTTGGCTTCTCATTTCTCACCTTAAGAACATGCACGTCAGATAGTTTTACAAGGTCACCATCGAAGCGTTCGGGGCGAACTATGCCTCCAATTACATACAATTCACCTCTAAACCCGACCATTGCCATACCGATCCTTTGGACAAACTGAGACGCCGAAACAACAGCCTGCGCACCTCGTTCCTCCTGCTTGAACACAAGTCCTTGGCTCATGGTGTAGAGTGAACCTCCAACAACAGCCTTGTGGCCGGGAAGCCAGCCGTAATACTCAACTCTCCATTTCAGCTCCAAACTGTCAAAAACTTGCACCGTGGAGACCCCTCCGTACATAATGTGCATTTTTCCTCCAATCATCAGGCCAATGCAGGTTGAATCACGGGTGTGAAGTAGATCAGGTAATGGAATCCAAACATCCTTCTCAATGTCATACATTTCTGCCTGAGAAGTTGATTTTGATAAGCTGGTGAAGCCACCTGCTACTACAATTTTCCCATCCACAACACAGCAGGCAAACATAGAACGTGGTACGAGCATTGGTGCTCGCATGGACCACATTCGAGTTACAGGGTCAAATGACCAGACCTCGTTGGTTGAAGAGGTCTCCTCACGGTCACCGGTCACTGGATCAACAGCATCGCCACGGCCACCGAGAACAAACAGCTTTTGAGAAGTGGAGACAACACCAAAATTCGCAAGGTGCTTTATTTTAGATGGAAGTTCAGGGAGGGTCATCCAAAGGTTCTGAAGAGGGTCATAAAGCTTCCATGTATTATTTGGATCATAAGAACACACACATAGTAAATCCTCGGACGAACCAACTTCCTGTCGAGCTCTAAACAGTTCGGTGCTACGAATAGCTGCTTTCCAAGAGCGAGAAACGAGTTCCAACTTGGGGTGGAGATAATATGGAACAAAAGCAAGACATCTTATGGAAATTGCATCAGGGAGTCCTTCAATCAAACCAGACATGATCTTTCTTTCGTATTCGTTAATCTTTACTCAGAAGGCCAGCTTGCTGAAACATCAAGAAATATATAAACTAAGATCGTAGTTAAAAACATTAGATAGTTAACACTAAATCACAACCTTCCTCTAGTTTTAAAACATTGAAGAAGGAATGAAGGAGCTTAGATTATATACGATATTGATAAGAACTAAGGGATCAGTCTGTGATTGTACAAAACTTAGAAAGAAACTAAATGGATTAGGAGCACATCAAAGAGTACAAAACATTCTTATATAAGAGCGTGGAAACTTCTCTCTAGAAGACGCGTTTTAAAAACTTTGTGGGGGAACCCGAAAGGGAAAGTCCAAATAGGACAATATCTACTAGCAGTGGGGTTGAGCTGTTACAAATGATATTAGAGTCAGATACCGAGCAGGTGTGCCCGCAAGGACGATGAGCCTCGAAGGGGTGTTAACAAGGCAATGTGCCAGTAAGGACACTAGGCCCAAAGGAAGTGGATTGGGGGGTCTAACATCGATTAGAGAAGGGAACGAGTGCCAACGAGAACGATGAGACCAAAAGGGGGGTGGATTGTGAGATCACACATCGGTTGGGGAGGAGAACGAAACATTCTTTATAAGGGTGTGGAAACCTCTCCCTAACATTCTTTATAAGGGTGTGTTTTTAAATCTTGAGGGAAGTTCGAAAGGGAAAACCCAAATAGTACCGTAGCTGCTAGCAATGAGGTTGGATCGTTACGGGGAGGGATTCATAATTGCAAGAAACAAATTTCCCAAATAGAAAAACTTAATTTGTATCTCAGAAAGAGTATCAAAGTTTATATAAATGAAAGCCTCCGTTTCCCAAATCAACTCTGGGAACGTAGCCAACAAAAATATAAGCACATTTTCACAGAGAACAATCCCTTTCTTGAACCTGGGTATATGTTCATTGTATGACAGTCAATTCAGGCAAATTCCAGTATATTTCAATATCAAACACAAGAACTAACGAAAGCCGCACAATCCAATCAAAGCTCATATGAGTATTTCATACGATTAAAGGTAAACATGCATTAAAAAATGGTTCAACAGCTCTAAATTAGGTCAAGGATAGAGAAGCAGAGCAATTCCGATTTCACCTGGAAACAAATCCAAGCAATATGAAACGACTCTGGAGTCCAACGAGCTCGAGCTCTTTCAGAGAGATTGATACCTGAAATGGTGAGACTAGTTGCAGTATATCCGCCCCCACCCCTCGCGCGCCGAGAATGTGAGGCCATGGTTGTTCAATTTAGATATTTATTACGCTTAATAGAATAATAATAAAAATTCTCCCTATTTTCTATTTACTTTTCTTACATTTTCCTCTCGTTGCAGCAGCAGTTTATTTATTTATTTATTTGTTTTTTTTTTCTCTAAACCCTATTTAACTCACGGCTGGACCTCCACTCCCGCCCTAACGCCGTCTCCGACGGACGCTTCACTCTCAGCTATTGAACTATCATCCTTCCGGCGAAGTCGCTGCTGCTCCCTCCCTTTCACAGTCTCTCGCCTCTCCGAGCAAACGGAAGATACTCAAGTTACGTATCTCTGTTTTTCTTTTTTCCTGAAAAGCACAGTGGTTCAGCCCCTGGCCTGTCCCGTTGGTGATATCGTACCGCCGCACATTTTCAGATTTTCAGGTTTTGATTTATTATTATTATTTTATATATATATATATTTTTTTTTTTTGTATTTTGTTTGTTGGGTTAACATAAAACTAAAGAGTGTATGCATCAAAGATTAGGAAAAAAAAAAAATCCCGTAAATAAAAAGGATAAAAACTTACTGTTCTTATCTTATATAAAGAAGAGGAAGTTGAAGATGAACAAAGGAAAAAAGAAAACTCAGCTGTATTTTGATTGGCTATAAAATTTTTGAAATATTGTGTTTGAAAATATTGAGATTATTATTATTATCAGTTTAAAAAAAAAAATAGCACAAGAACAAGCAAAATAGAAAACTCATCTTGAGTTTGAATTTGATTGAATGGTGTTGAGTTTGCTTGAATATATAAGAAATATGTTGGTGCAGATGAACTTTGATTAGGCGTATGTTCGAATTTTGAATCCTGGCCTTTATTTGTCTATTGCTTGTGATATTGCCTCATGTATTCTTCGGAAGAACATTTGCCTGAGTCATTCACTTTTGTTGACAGTGAAGGCCATTTGCACAAAGCCCTCGTCTTCTGAATCTTAAGGATGGTGAAGAGGAGCAAAAGTAAGTGGGTTCTATTTATAATTTTGGAAGCCAACACATTTTATTTTGTTTTCTGCAGCATCCGGTACACACTTGGTTTTCTTCTCTAAAATGTGTTGTTTCTTGTAGAGAGTAAAAGCAAGAGAATAACGTTAAAGAAGAAGTACAAGATCATTAGGAAGGTGAAGGAGCATCACAAGAAGAAGGCGAAGGAAGCCAAGAAGCTAAGCTTCAAGGGGAAGAGCAAAGTTGAGAAGGACCCAGGTATTCCCAATGATTGGCCCTTCAAGGAACAGGAGATCAAAGCTCTTGAAGCTCGACGTGCCCGTGCTCTTGATGAGATGGAACAAAAGAAAGCTGCTCGGAAGGAGAGGGTATTAAATTTAATACTTCCTATCATGGACGTTTTTAGATTTTGTATGCATGTATATATTTATGTGCCGGTGAATGCATGTAGGCATGCATTTTGTTGCTCCATTCATATTACATCGTTGTGTGGCAATTTACTTGTAATTTGACCGTTTAATCTTGTTCAGGCTCAAAAGAGGAAGTTGGGATTGCTAGATGATGATAATATGCCTTCTGCAGATCAAAGTTTAGTAGAGATAAAGGATGTAGACAAATCTGTAGGGTCTGCCCGGAATCGTGGTAGGCTGTTTTTTATGAAGATTTTTGGATAAAAAATGGATTTAACAAGTTGTGATACTCATGTCCATTGTCTTGCGTTGTGTTTCTGACTATAAATTTTCAGATAACTCAGACAGGGTTTTCTACAAGGAATTGGTCAAAGTTATTGAGGCATCAGATGTTATTTTAGAAGTTTTGGATGCACGTGATCCCCTTGGCACCCGTTGTATTGATATGGAGAAGATGGTGATGAAAGCGGGTCCTGATAAGCATCTTGTACTACTTCTGAACAAAATTGGTAATTTTTTCCCCTTGTGTCAAAATTCTACTGACTAAAGAAGATGGATATAAACATAGAAAATAGATATCATACGACACGGTTATCGCATACATTTTTTTCAAAACTGATTTCAATGTTTTTCTTTAAAATTTCAATATTTGTTCCTAATATATGTCAATTTGCATTTCATGTTTGACTTGATGTGTTGAAAACCAGTTAAGGATGCAAGACTAAGTTTTGTGTAAAAAGACTGCTTTTTTGTCACTTATAAGTTAAACTGGGTTAAGTGTTTGTGCTTACTAGTTTTAACTTGCTCTTAATCAGATGAACTTAGTGACAAGCTATTAGATATCCTCATAAAGCCGTGGATGGATTAGTCATGTGATGCCTAAGAAGCTGTGTATTTATCTTCATCTGTAGCAATTATAATTTTAATGTGTATTTATATATATATTTTGTATCAGATCTTGTTCCTCGAGAGGCGGTGGAGAAGTGGCTTAATTATCTGAGAGAAGAATTGCCTGCCGTTGCTTTCAAGTGTAGCACGCAAGAACAAAGGTCCAACTTAGGTTGGAAATCTTCAAAGACATCCAAAACGAAAACAAGCAATTTGTTGCAGAGAAGTGACTGTTTTGGAGCTGAAACACTAATTAAATTGTTGAAGAATTATTCAAGAAGTTATGAGGTATTTCTACAGTTTCAACTTTCAAGAATTGAACATTCTGTTTTGTTTTATTTGGCGTTGCTTTTTGTGAATTTGAAAGCTTGATATGTTTGATCGTCCCACTCTGATTTTGATGATTATTTTTGGATGTATTTGCACTGATTTGTTATATCCTTCCTCCATGGGATTAGTTTTCTAGCATATATAGTTATTGTTCTTAAAGTTTCTCTGATCAATTACTGGAAATTTCCTTTTCAATTTTGGTTAATCGATGTGGTCCATTGTGTATTTGAATTTGGCAGATTAAAAAATCAATTACTGTGGGTGTTATTGTCTTGCCTAATGTTGGTAAAAGCAAGTCTTATCAATGGTCTGAAGAGATCCCATGTTGTCAACGTTGGTGCTACGCCAGGATTAACTAGATCGATGCAAGAGGTCCATTTGGACAAGAATGTCAAATTGTTGGATTGCCCTGGTGTTGTGATGGTAAGGTCTAAGGAAAATGAGCCATCTATAGCTTTGCGGAATTGCAAAAGAATAGAGAAGTTGGAAGATCCCGTTGCTCCTGGTAAATTGATTTGCCATGTTTTTAACTCTTTTTTTTTTTTTTTTTTTTGTGGTCCTCGAGTTTTGTATTCTAAAGCTTATTTGCTACTTTTGGATATCTTAGTTAAGGAGATCTTGAAGCTTTGCCCATCCAAAACCTTGGTAACTCTGTATAAGCTTTCAAACTTCGATACGGTCGACGATTTTCTGCAGAAGATAGCGGTTATTCGAGGCAAACTTAAGAAGGGGGAATTGTGGATGTTGAAGCTGCTGCTAGAATTGTTCTACATGACTGGAACGAAGGTATTAATGTTTTAAGAAAAAAAGTCTTAGAACTTTCTATTGATAAATGAAAAGTGCAAAACTAGTTGTCTGCTTGCATTATTGAATGGAAGTCATCAAACAAAACAAAGAAAATGTTCCTTTTCTCTCTGTGATAAGAAATTAGCTTTGTTGCTTAGTTTAGGACAGAAGAAAATGCGTGCTTCCCATACAAAGCATAAATAAGTTTTCCCGATGGTGGGCTCTTAGTATGCTGCTTGCTTGATGTCATAGGCAAAATTCCATATTACACAATGCCCCCAGTTAAGAGTCAGGTAGAACCTTCAGAGGCAAGGATTGTCTCAGAGCTTGGGAAAGAGTTCAACATTGACGAGGTTTATGGTGGCGAATCTTCATTCATTGGAAGCCTCAAATCCGTCGATGATTTCAGTTCTGTTGAAGTTCCCCCAAGTTGTCCACTGAATTTTGATGAGAATATTATGCAAGAGCTAAAGGTTCGAGATTTGCATCTTGTTCAATGATCTGTCTTCTTATAGCCTGATGGTTTTCTGTTACTTACATGTGGGGTTTAGGATTAGGACTTTATATGTTATCATTTTGCAATGTAGAATGGAAATGGTCAACCATCTACACAAGACGACGAAGTCCTGGAGAAGGCATCGGACAACAGCGACGACGAGTCAATGGAGCAGGTAGAAGACGATGACGAGGGCAAAACGAAAGGACAAGATGCAACTATCTGGCAAAACGAGAAGCTGTATTCAGCAGAAGGTATTCTGAATACAAAAATGAGGAGAGCAGAGAAGAAGAGGAGAAAAAAAGCAAACAATAATAGTAAATCATCCATGTCTACAGACGCTATGGAAGATGATGATTATGACTTTAAAGTGGATTTCAAAAAGAATCAATCAATCTCCTAACAGAAAAACAACAATCATTGGTTGCCATGGAAATCAAAGCTATGAACATGGGTGTAAATTCATAGTTTTGTGTTATGATCTTGATTTGAAGTTCAGTTTTTCATAGATTTTTCGCCCTCTTAGATTTATTTTAGTAAATTTTGGCCTTTTATTCACCTATACGAGATATAGAACCTTGGAATCAAATTATAGAATCTCATTTTTTGGCTTTGGCTGGCTCTTCCCTTCCTTAATATTTCTTGTGTTGATTTGAAATTATAGTGGAAGGCATGAACAACCAAATATTATTAGAAACTTGGTGAGGACAAACGTGGAGAGTTGTGCAGATGCCACAAGGTGATGGAATCCAAATGAATCGTCCCCAGGTTTGAGTTATCCTTTTATGAATATCATGCTTAGAATCACTGAAATGAAAATTAATATGAAGTTGAGCTACCTGTCTCCTCCATCCAAATCTCATTACCAAGCTTCAAGTTCCTCCATTAATGGACACGTAAACAGGACACCAGTCCTCATGCATGAGGCCACAACACCCTTCTTATAATCCCCAAACCCCACGCCACTGTCCTTCACTTCTCAGCAACAATGGCTTCCAAAATCTACCTCCTCCTCCTACTGCTATCTGTCACCGTCGGCTGCCTCGCTTTCAAAGACCCTGAGCTGGAGCAGTGTAAGCACCAGTGCAGGGTCCAGCAGAAGTTCGACGAGAAGCAGAAGCGAGATTGCGAGAAAATGTGCGATGAGTACCATAAGATGAAGAAGGAAAGGGAGAGAGAAGAAGGCAGGTATTACGAAAGCGAAGAAGAAAGAGAAGAAGAGTATGGAGAGAGTAATCCGTATGTGTTTGATGATGAGCATTTCGAAGAGAGGGTTGAAACAGGGGAGGGTAGAATTAGGGTTCTTCAGAGATTCACTCAGCGGTCGGAGCTTCTTCGTGGGATCGAGAATTATAGGGTTTCGTTGGTGGAGGTCAATCCTTCCACGTTCGTGAGTCCCTCCCATTTCGATGCTGAAATCATTCTGTTCGTTGCTGAGGGTACGCCAGTTTCTTATTTCCTTTCCTCACCACACTTCTTCATTTCTTAAACTTTTGAACCTTTTTTTTATGGAGTTTGTGTTGGTTGGTTGCAGGACGAGGTACGATCACAGTGATCAAGGAAAAGAGACAAAGCTTTGATGTGAAATGTGGAGATGTTTTCAGAGTTCCATCTGGAGCCCCCTTTTACTTCATAAACAAGGACGAACATCAGAAGCTCAAGATTGTTAAGCTTCTTCAATCCACCTCTGTTCCTGGAAGTTTTGAAGTAATCCCCGAAGTCCTTTCTTTTTTCTAGTCGTTTCATAAAAGAAGATAGATATCTTGATAGTTGAAACCAAAATGAGCGAGGTGGGTCGATATGGAATCTACCCGAAGGGAAAGTTTTGAAATTGATTATCTGAATAATCAAGACTTAAAGAGTAAAAGAAAACTCATAGTTCGATCATTAACACTTGAACGACTATAGCTTGAACGACTATAGCTTGCAAGTTATAAACATAAGAATTTGTAAACTAAAAGCCCAAGCTAAACTAGATCTAAATCATTATGGCATAATTTAGATACCATATTTCGTATCATGGGTCTTTTTGTTTTGTTGAATTCGTCTGAGAATGAATGTTTGGAGCAGATTTTCCAGCCAGGCGGTGAAAACCCAGAATCATTTTACACAGCTTTCAGCTGGGACTTGCTTGAAGCAGCCTTCAAGGTTATAAACTGCCTAAACAGTGTTTTGGGTTTTTATATATATATATGTACATACATGTATTCCTTCTAACTTTTGGCTGCCGAACAGATTCCAAAAGATAAGTTGAAGAGATTTTTCGAGCAACAAAAAGAGGGGACCATAATCAAGGCTTCTAGAGAACAGATCCGATCTCTTAGCCGACCTGAAGAATTCATCCCAAGGATTTGGCCCTTCTCAGAAGGTGAAACTGAGCGTCCATTCAATTTGCTCAAGCAAGATCCATGGCAGTCGAATAAGTTTGGTCGTCTCTTTGAAGCCGATCCTGGTGAGTTCCGCCAGCTTCGAGACCTCAATGTTGCTGTTGCCTTTGCCAACATGACCAAAGTATGATTTACTTCTACTTCGTAGGTTGGTTCATTTGTAAGCTGCAGGCTGCTTGCTTATTTTTGCTGTGTTTTTCCATTAAAGGGTTCAATGATGACTCCTCACTATTACTCCAAAGCCACGAAGATAGCCGTGGTGGTGGACGGCGAAGGGGGGTTCCAAATGGCGTGTCCGCACCTTTCATCATCATCCGGGAGAGGTGGCCGGTGGTCAGAGCGAGAGCATAAGCGGACGGGCGAGGGGACTTACCAGAAGATTAGAGGGCGGCTGAGACGTGGGGTGGTGTTCATAATTCCGGCAGGTCATCCTTTTTCAGTCTTTGCCTCTCCAAACCACAATCTTCAGATTGTTTGCTTTGAAGTCAATGCCTATGGCAACACCAAGTATCTTCTAGCAGGTATAAATCAATCTGATTAACATGCTTTGAACTATATTGAAAACCTAGATGTTTACACTGTAATAAGCATATTGAAAACCTAGATGTTTACACTGTAATTGGGTCTTCAGATAACTAAGGTCAATTTTCGTCCCGAGGTCTTGCAGTCCAGCTCCCTCTTGCCTTTGCACTCGAGGGCGGAAGGAAACCTTTTGGGACAACTGAATTTGAATCCAAAATCATAGACAATTGTACATAAAATTTTGGATATTTCAGCTGGTATCATGTCAATGTCTACCCAATTCAATGTTGATCTCATTCTTTCTTTGACTATAACTCAAAATACGTCGAACTTCTTTTGAAGTTTCTGCTCAGCTAAAACATCTCACCTAGCCACATTCATTACTGAAATCTTGAGCTGTCTATTTAAAAAATTGCAGGGAAAGATAACATAGTGAACAAGATGGAGAGCGTAGCAAGAGAGTTGGGATTCAACATACCAGGAAGAGAAGTTGAAAGAATGTTCAGACAGCAAGAAGAGGAGTTCTTCCTCCCAGGACCAGACCAACAAGAACATGAATGGACTGATGCCTGAAACTGAAGTACTGAAGAAAGAACCAAATGTAAAAATGGTGTATATATTCGGAACACGTAACTAGTTATGGCTAGGCTGTGGCGACTCAAGCTACTCCTTCCCTTGTACAGGCTTATCATAAATAAAATGAGCTTTCTTCTGCTATGAGCTGTAAGTTTACATACTTGTGCCGGCATTGACTGAACCCAGGAACTTAACTTTCCTAAGGGAATGGTCTCTTACCAAAGCTATTTCAAAGGCTGCCACGTAGTGGAAGGGTAGAGATTTGGATGGATTCACTTCACAACGTGTGGGATTACAAATTTAGGACTATAATAATAACACCCATATGTTCAGTTTTTAGAAGCTGACAAGACCAAGGATTTAGCTCAGTTTCTATCAGGATAGAGAGGGAAAGAGTCACCAGACTGTAAAGGAAGACGGAATCGACCTTGGCTTCCAAGAAATGGGTTTGGTTTGTATTGATGTACTTAAAATATGAATTTGTTCTATATGTTAATCTAGCTCCCCTTGTTTTGTAGGGCACCTTGGATCTTTGATGATTGATTCCATCGACCACAGTTCGGTACCATGCGGGAGCAACAAACGCCATCCCAAGAAAAGGTAAAACATTGTGGATCGGACCGAGTCACTGAACCAAATCGAGGACTTCCGTCGTTTGGCTCTTTATTACTCCATATGCTTAAGCTGGCAAACACAGACATAAAAACAAAGCCCCATTGATTATTTTTTTGCAGTGTTTAGGCAGAGAGTGAGGTCATTTACCCACAAAACCACATGGCCTTTTCTTTCCCAATTGGCTTCTCTGCCCTGGTTTCATTGTTTTGACTCATAATTAGTCGTCCCCACAATCCCGCTCATCTTCTGACATCCCTTGTTTCTCAAGTTAAACCCCACTGATTGTGAATACTGATATCTACCTCTTGATATGGTTAAATTTAGCTACCCCCACCACCACCACGAAGCTGCTTAGAGGTGGTGGGCAGGAAAAGAGCATCAGAGGGTCGGGAGGTGGGGATGGCATTGATGATGATTGCCATTGGTGTAGTTTTGAAGCGTGCGTTAACAGTGTCAGAATTGTATCAGCAGCTGCTGCTGCAGCTCATTTCCATGTTTACATATTGCTGCGTCTTGTGCTGTGATAAATGAGCTTTGGCTGAGCTAAACTTAAAGAGTAGTGAAGTGAATTCATTGTTGTCCCAAAAAAATGTGCCTGCTGCTTTCAATGCAGCATAGCCAAAGCTAAACCAACCTCCATTGTTGCCAAATTTAATAAGTTTGGAGGTGTAAGCGTTTCAGTTAGGACAGAGTTGTAGTACACTGACTGCTGTGCTTGCCCAGACTCAGATATATACACCACCCTAAACCGTATAAGACTATTGCTATTTATTGGATATCTCACCCTTCCCCCACTCTCTCTTTTAATGTGATGGGTCCTACCGGTTAGACATTGTTGTGTTTGGGCTTTACTTCAAAGTTATCCTATTGTTGTGTTTGTTGTGTTTGGGCTTTACTTTAAAGTTATCTTAGGAGGAATGCTTTGTGCCCTTACTTGCCCTGAAGCGCTTAAGATAAGGAACGTTTTGTTTCCCTCTCCAACTGATATGGGATCTCATATTCTGCCTTTAGAAGTCTTCAAAGTTACTCTGTTTCGTTCTCCTCTTCAACCGATTTAAGATCTCATATTTCACCCCCTTGGGAACCTAGTGTCTTCGTTGGCGTACTACCTAGTGTTTGATTTTGATACCATTTGTAACAGTTCAAGCCTACCGTTAGTAGATATTGTCTTCTCTAGACTTTCTCGTTCGAGCTTCCTCTCATAGTTTTAAAATACATATATTAGGGAGAGGTCTTTGCACTCTTATAAGAATGTTTCGTTTTACTCTCCAACCGATGTAGGATCTTACAATATCATTGCCATATACCTATAACAAACGGTGAAATTTGGTTTATCAAACTTTGAATGATCTATCTATTTAGTTTTAAACTTTTCCGAACTAAACTTCACTCTTATAAGTCACTTTTGGTAACAGATACAAATTTATAAATTAACTCGAAATTAATTCTTTCATTGTGAAATGACCTAAGATTTAAACTGTCCATATCGATGAAAATATAAAAATGTCGATGGTGACTGTTAAGGATATTTAGTAATAAATTATAGTTTACCATATATATTATATTTGATATTTTATTATAAGGCAAATATCTAATATTTGCCTTATTATCATAGGTATCTTTTCATTTATTATTATTTCCATATCCTTGTAATTTATTTGATTATAAATAAGATAACTTTCACATCATTTAGGTGTGGTGGATTAATCAAACATTCACAGTAACGATATTCACAATTGTAGTTTCTTTTGTTTCTTCCATTTTATATTTTTTATTTATGAGATAAATGTAAATGTCAGATGAATCTTGGTAGTTAATGTTAAATTCATGAACACGGCAAAATATGTCAATAAAATTTTTATGCCAGATCATTTTAAGTTAAAATATTATTTTTGTTTTTTTAGTGAAAAAGGCTAACAAGTAATAAAATATTTTTAAAAATAGTGATAATCCAAGAGTTGAGGCATCTTACACAATGAATGACGTCATCACTTGCAGTGACCGAGTAAGCAAAATCCTTCTGACGTCATTATACAGCTAAATCATTTTAATATTTAATTTAATGAACCATATTATTTATTCATTAACTCTCCATTTGAACTAATAAACAATGATTAACGTTACATATTGCAATAGGACATTAGGCATTAGGTTAGTACATACTTCTTCTATTCAAAATTTAAATGCCCATAAAATTCATGGGTTCCGCTCTATTCTTAAATATTTTTTTTACAATAAGCACGGAATAGAGTTAGTATTAGAAAATTTTCAACATATTTTAACCTAGTTACAATATATATATATATATATATATCAAACGGGATGCAAGGAACATTAGCCATACCTAACTAACGGAGTATTTTCTTTTCTTTTTTTTAGATGATTATCTCGATATCTCACTCCACGTGCACGTATGAATACTCGTAAATATGAAAATATTGGCATAAGATAGTGAAAGGTAAAAAAGAAAAAATTATTTTACATCATGGGATTCATCAAAAAGAAAAGTAGGGTAAAGAAGAAGATGGTGATTTGATGGATAGATGCTTTGAATTTTGGGGAATTGAACTTCTTCTTCTGTTCTTCTTCTTCTTCTTCTTCTTCATTTCTCTGTTAGCTTTTGCTGCCCATTCCCTTTCTTTCTTTGCTTCATAAAAAATGGCAACCAACCCTTACCCCACCTCCATTTTTTCCCTTTACTTTTTCTCTCTTCTCCTCCCTTTCCCAAAGTTCATGCCTTTATTTCATTCCAATCCCCTAAAATCTCGTGTTTATGTCTCCACATTTACATGGAAGAATTCTAGTAGTATAGTTTTTGTGAACGACCCATGTTTAGAATTCATATTTAGTTCGTGATTTACTTGTTACTTTTAAAATAAAATGGCTACTATTTTCATATAATAACACGAATTCTTTTAGCATGTTTTGTTCTCACTCGTGTGTTTTTTAACCAAATTTAATAAAAGATCACTAAACATACCATTGTTTTAAGCTAAATACGAGAGGGATATATCATTTTATCCACATAGCATGTAATTAATTGATTGCAAATCAAAATAATTATTTTTCAAAATATAAAATTATAAACGAGATTAATATAATAAGCGTTTTGAAATTCTGGGTTGGTATCTGTCGCTGACGTGGAAACAATTAAAATAATAATAATATTTGTAAAAAAGAGTATCAGAAATCTTGGAGTAATCAGAACTTTACTGAACCAACTCCTCCAATGGGACCTCGCCACGTAATTATATTCCGTTGAAAATAGAGAAAGGTGAAAATATTTTATTTTTATGCGGAATTATTAATTATTATTATTTTCCTGGACGGTGTTTGGACGTTGGATTTTATTAAACGGTCAACGGGCCATGAAAAACATAACACATCTCGAGGAATACGACGTTTCCAACGTTTAACGGAATTATCTTTTTTTTATTTATTTATAATAATTTCTCATTTAATTTGAGTTCTTTTATCTTTTTTATTTATTTTAATACTTTAATTTCATGTAAAAAAAAAAAAAAATTGAAGAATCTTTCAAAGGACAAAATTGGATTCAAACCAATTTCATTCTGAGTGAGACAAATTTAAGTTTGGTCAAATTGAATTAAAGATAAAGCATAAAATAAACAATAGAAAATAAAAGAAAATGTATGAACAAATATAAATATTATTAAACCATTTATAGAAATAACAATTGAATTTGTTGCTTATTTTGTTGAACATATGAGTTTGAATCTTAGTGATGAACAAATTTGCAGTGTGTAGGCACCACCTGCACAGTGATGAATGAAAAATATGAAGCATTGATATCATAAAGTGGTAAAGAAATTGGTGGCATGCTTAGGGAATGAGAGAGAGAGAGCTCATAATGGACCTTGTTCTTGATGTTGCAGATACTCAGAGGGGTGCCATTGCTGTGTAAAAGAAGCAACTTATTCCTTTTCTTTTTCCATTTCTGCAGCACAGAGACAGAGAGAGAGAGCCTGCAAAAGTGGGGGAATAAGGCCAACCAACATATCTAAACCTTAACTTCTTCTTGAAACAATACAACTTTTGCTGCAGTGGGTTTCAGAGTAAATGCTTTGCAATTCTTGTTCTATCAGATTTTGAATTGGGTACACCATTTACCCAGAAATGGTATTAGAGTAAGACACAAGGCGATGTACCAGTGAGGAGGCTAAGCCTCGAAGGGAGTGGGCATGAGGCGGTGTGCCAGCGAGGAGCCTGAGCTCTGAAGGGGGTGGACACGAGACAGTGTCAACAAGGATGCTGGGCCCTGAAGGGAGGTGGATTGGGGGTCTCACATCGATTAGAGAAGGGAACGAGTGTGAGTGAGAACGTTGAGTCCTGAAGGGGGTGGATTGTGAGATCCCACATCGATTGGAGAGGAGAACGAAACATTTTTTATACGAGTATGAAAACCTCTCCCTAGCAGATGCGTTTTAAAAACCTTGAAGGGAAGCTTGAAAAGGAAAGCTCAAATAGGACAATATCTACTAGTAGTGGACTTGGGCCGTTACAATAGATATAAAACTTGATCAATAATGAGTGCATGTTACGAGTGCTTTTTGAGCATGAGAGATAATGGGAATACCTTAGAGAGAGTGAGTTTTAGTTGGATTTATGAGGAAATCGAGTACGATGGTCGAAAGCTGAAGGAGTCCGACCTGGTAACGGCCATGGAAGTATGATTATTATAAGGTAAGCTTGAAAGATATAGATATACTTAGGATTTGGCTAATTAATTACCTTGTGGAGTATGAGATTAGATCATACATTGTTGGTTGGCTTGGTAAAGCAGGCTGTGGAAAGAATATCCCTCAGAAGTTCATTTCAGGGTGTCCATACATACAAGGCAACAGCTCTTCTACTTCGATTCGGGAACTCGAGTAGCTCATACTTTTCTTGATGCGACTATGGTTTATAGATTCAACCTCGGCTAAGAACATGCAGTACACGGGTCTATGATCTGAGAATCTTGATTCTCCACGTACATACGACAGTTGGTGAAGGCCTCTTCCGTACCATAGTATGCGATCGCACCTTCACGTATAATCGAGGTTAAAACCAACATTTTCAGAGAGGGTACAGGTCGTATCGTTTTGTATGTAAACACAATTTCATACCAAGCAGGAGTTCTTCTCTTCTCCTTCGGGTGCCTCGTATCTCCGGCATATCGGTCTGAATTATTTGAGTACTTGTACGTGGGAGGAAAGTATATCTTTCCTTCATTCCATCTTTCAAAGACATGGCCCCGTCTTTGCTCGACTCGTAACTGAAAGAACAGGGTATTATGATCTTAGATCAAGTGAGAACATGGCTCAAGTCGTACCTGAAAGAACAGGATGTTTTTGCTCTTAAAGGAGATTTAGAGCATCATGCCTGATCGTTCTCTAACAACGCCTTCCAATTTTGCATCTCCACGAGAGCCTTTGCCGATCGGTACGACAATGCAATCCGATAATTCAAGTCCCCGAGCCAAATAATTCGACTGGGACAGGACAATCACAATGACAAACTTTTAGATAAGGTTAATAACATTCAACCAACAACCAAAGTTCATACGTTTTACGCAATGTTTGTTCAATGATCAGAGTTCTTACTCGTGCTCTAAAATTGTCTGAGGAGAGTTCTCGTCTCCCATGCCGTGGACTTGAGGAAACCGTGTTTTTCTGAGAATCTCCATGACGTCGGAGTTTCTCCGAAGTTCGTCACCCTCCTTTTGACCCGAGGTCAGATGAGTGCAGATGAAGCAGAAACTTGTTTGGTGCAAAGACATACTAATTGAAATGGATCCCTGCATATCCATAAAGAAATTTGGATTCAGTTTATATTATGGCTCCTCAAGTTTGATGCATAAACTAAACAAATTTGTTACCTTATTTCCAAGATAACCCATTAATCCTCGACCGACGCAAGATACTTTCATGTTTCGAATGTCATCACGGAGATCGTTCCGCACCCATACAGTCAAAAATACACCAACCATTTGTTTGCTAGCAACTAAACAGTACCTCGAGTGACCGGAATGCCTAATATTTCGATCCTCCATGGGAAGAAAACCATTATAAGAGAAAGGTGAATAATGCGAGGCAACGGGCGAATCTCCATTCTCATCATCTGAGGATCCCCATCTGTAACTGGGATCACGATCACACGGTTGATGTCCAAGCATAACCCGATCACAGACACTGAACCGTCGGTCGAGTCGTGGTTGTGGCACAGACATGTCATTGTCCATTCTCATGCTACGGCTAAGTGATTGAAACGATCTTCGATGGAAAAACAACGAACCCTTTTGCCTCGTTGCTCCTTCGAAATCAGCTTCTAATTCCACAACTGGGTCGGGGATAGGAGAAGGCGTGCGACAACTCCCACTCGTGCCAGGAAGACTGTTCAGAGTCTTCCTAATCAAAGCCAACCATTTCTTGGCTGGACCATTATCTTCTGTGCCCAACACATTACCAGCATTCAAAGGAACAATTTCTTGAAACCTACAAAAGTAAGCAATGCTAAGCTTCTCCCCGACTACCTCCAAACTTTCGAATAAAACGGCAACAAAAAGAGATTGCATATTGATTTCGGTATATACCCAAGAACATAGATATCCGCTGGAGGCGACGTATGAAGCCAGTCTTCGAGATTCAAACAATTAGGAGGAGACTTACCAGCCACATTCCAAGTAGAAACAAAAACCCTGTCCACACAAAACAGATAAGCAAACAAAGAACAAATCCAACAAACAGCAACAAAAAGAGAGGCTACCTGTAATTTTGCACATCAGTAACTTGTGTAGCGTTAAGATCGATCTTGCCTCTCCGGGTTCGATCTGGATACCGTTTGTTGGATCGGTCTGTAAAAGAATTCGGGAGCAGACAACGAGGAACGATTAAGCATATTATTTGTCCATTTTTTGGAGTTTTTAAGGCTGTTGTGGTCCAAAAGAGAACAATTGAGAGATGTCTGAAATTGAACCAACCTGTTTTGCTTTTCTTGACAGTGCACGTCTCCCTGTTCCTCCACTCTTGATCGCCACCTGAAAAAGACACACCAACAACAAAAGAATGCTAAAGCTATTCTTTTACTTCCCAGTTCATCATCATCAAACGCACGCATTCAAATCCATCAACAACTAAAAAGAACTCGATTTTTCGGCATTTTTCGGCCTTAGAAATGATACCAAACACAAGGAGTAATCACCTCTGTAAGCTATTTCATCTGATACAAAATCCTCAGCCTTGTTCTTCATATTGAACCACTTCTTAACCAGTGTTTTAGGCCATGAAAACTTCATTAAGAACAGTAAGAACAGGAGCATATAAGAAAATTTTAGAGAATACACACAAAAGCAACAAACAAAGCGTTTATCTAACCTTGTTTTTCTTCGAATTCTCATCTCTCATTGTTGTACAAAGTTCATATAACCCCCAGATTCACAGCAATAAGTAGAAACCCACCACAAATTTGAATAATGCTCAACCGATTTCAGTTTTGAGTGAGGAAAAACACAAGCCTTTGTTCTATAATGATGAAGTAAAAAGAAATGAAAGCATATAATCAAATGGGCAATCCTCTGTTCTATCAAGGGAGCAAGAGAGAGAGAAGAAAAGGGGTGAACAAGGAAAATCTCTGTTTCTTGGCATTATGATTTTCCCATCTACCAAACAGGAACACATAACCCAAAACCGCCCACAAAGGGAATCGCCCAACTGGGTCTTCTAATTTCACCAATGCTCAAACAAGTAATGGGAAAAACAGAGTCAAAAGAGCTTAGAAAGGAGATACGAAATGAAAACCCAATGGGCCTGCGATCAAAGGGTAGGTTGAGATTCCAAGTGAGGCAAGAACAAGCAATGAAGAACCCTCATGGGTTTCGAATTTGAACGCTTTCAAAGTTTTTGTGCTCAAAATTTAAGGAGAACCCCAATTTTGGGAGTTGGGGAAGTTCTGTGGATCAATATAGGGTACCCGTCCGAGCCAGCCATTGCCCGATGAACTCATATTTTGCCTCTTTCTCTCTCTTCTCTCTCTCTCTCTCTCTCTGAAAAGCTGCCCGCGGTCAGCATCTGGGGTTAGTGTAGAAGCATGCACATTCTCTGCCCCAAAAGACTGAGTATTGTAAATCCACCGTTCAACAAAACCAACGGAGTTGTGGAAAAGAGCAATTGAAAAAGAATGGCAAAGAAAAAGCGTTTGCTGAGTTTGCTTCCTTTTGAACATCTGGCCTTCCTCTTGTTTTAAAATTTTGTACACTCAATCCTATTCCCCAAAGTTTCAATCTTTTCAAATAAATATCGATAAAAATCCAAACTTTTTATCTTTAGTAGAGTATAATAAATGTCGAGATTCAACATCAAATTTAAACGATAATACAAAACAAAAAGGAATACGAGCTTTTACATGAATTGACGCAAAATTCATATTCGTATCTTATAACCTAGCTAATACTTGTGGTCGATCAGGGTCAAAGCTAGAATTTTTTTACGAAAAAACGTTATAAATGGATGAATTCACCCCTACTTTCTTATAAGCCTCAAATCATAAATAGTTTTAGAGTTTTTGTAATGGAACACAATATTATGTCTTGAAAGATACAATTAACTCTCGTGTATGTCGACTCAAATCTAAGACATGTGTCCAATTAGACCAGTGCAATGAGTCCTAATTTAAGGGTCAATATTGACTATAAACAAGTTGGTGACATGATGACAATGGAGATGATGATCAAAACTCGAGTGAACAGTGATCGTAACTATAATGGCCCTAAAATAGTGAAATTCCTTGTGGAATAAACAAAAACTCACATAGGTAAAAGTGAAATATGTTCGGGTAAACATAGATGTAGGATCTTGTTTAGGGCACTAATTAGGGTTCCCTACCCTAAACCCCAAACCCCATGAACACCCTTTTTCACTCTCCACCACAAAATACTTACTTCAAGGATTAATCACATTAAAAAATACCCAATTTCATTAGGGTTTGCAAAATAAGGTCCATTAAAAGCTTAATTTTAATTGACTAACCCAAGAACACACATGCTACATGTGGGAGAGTGTGTCTTGGTCCCTAACCTTAACCCTAGCCCTCATATTTGAAGGCTCTTTGGTAATCAATTAGTAGCCTTAATTGCCTTTTTAGTAGTGTAATTAACATTAAACAAATGGAAAAGATTAAAGAAATGGGGTTGGCAGCAACAAATTGGCCCTTCAAAATTAAAAACCCTAATTTGATTGTTTATCCCCTAAGTGGGGGAATCACCCAACAAACTAATTTTTATATACTATTTTTGAAGGTTCCACTTATCATTTTATAGGCCATTCTCTCCCAAAGTATGGGCTGTCAAAGACTTTGTGTGGCACTCCATTACCTAACTAAATACGTTAATATTAGGGTTAAAGATTCATCGAGATATAGTTATTGTGAGATCCTACATCGATTGGGGAGGAGAATTCTTTATAAGGGTATGAAAATCTCTCACTATATACGTGTTTTAAATCTTTAAGGGGAACCCATAAGAGAAATCCCAAAAAAGATAATATCTGGTAGTGATAGGCTTGAGCTGTTACAAATAATATCAAAGTCAGACACTAGGCGGTAGACACTGACCTTTGAAAAAGATGGGTTGTGAGATCCCAGTCGAATGGAAAGGGAACAAATCATTGTTTAAAAAAAATGTTTTATTTATTTATTTATTTTTTATTTTGTACTCAGTAACTTAAATGGGTGAATTGGAAAGGACTCATTTTGGAAGGCAAATGTCCAAATCAATATGTCATATATATATATATATATATATATATATTATTATTTATTAAAATTATTTAAAAAATTGTACAAAGAGGCATAAAAAGTACACACAACTCTACTTTATTTATTATTTCATCCCCACAAATATCTCCTCTAATTTTATATATTAAATTTAACGTGTTAAATAACACTCGATATTAAGTAACATACCCACGAATCAAATTCAAGCATTTTTTCAATTGAATTTAGACAATTTTTTTTTTTTTTTTGGTTAGAATTTCATATTTAATAATTTAAAAGAAAGCTATCAAACTAGACAATATTATATCAATGTAAATAGTATCAAAATCATGGGTTTAGGGTTTAAACCCTAAACCCTAAATAATATCATAATTCTCTCGAACCCTAGACCCTAAATAATATTATAATCATTAATGAATTAAAATTGAGATGAAAAAAAAAAAAAAAA
>NW_019272029.1:1219895-1238623 GCF_002738345.1 Cucurbita maxima | reverse complement strand
TTGAGATAAAAAAAAAAAAAAAAAAAAGTGCATGTATGAATGGCACTTGAATGTCATAAAAGGTGCATCACCACACACGTCCCCTATCAAATCAAAACAGGTGTTGTCCTTATTCTTCTTCATTTATTGTCCAAAACCATTCCTTCTCCATCATATTTTAAGCTCATTAATTTATCTATTTAAGTTCACCTTCCTTTGTTTTTATACTATTTTATGCTGGTGCAACACCGACCATTGACACTGTATCAGTCGTTCGACTTCGAAGAAGGTAGATCGTAAGATCTCATATCAATTAAAGAGAAAAACACACGTTCATATCTGCCAGCCGTGATTAAATTAGATTCTAAATAAACAATTTAATAATTTTAGCCCACCCAATTTCAATATTTTAGGGTGAGTTGAGTTAGATTCATTATTTAATAAAAACGATTTGAATTAAAAAAATTGACGTAGACGCTTATAATTTGGTCACATTTTGATTTATTTTTATTGTTGTTGGTGTGCATAAATGCAAGGTTGAATAGATATATATATATATATATATATATATGCAAATATTATGCGGCCCTATTTGTTCCAACAATTCTACAAATTTATGAGAAACCTAAATTTGTTGTGGGCGGAATGGGCTATAATTTTTTTGTGGGCCAAATGGGCTATAAATTTTTTGTGGGCCAAATGGGCTATAAATTTTTTGTGGGCCAAATGGGCTATGCCAAAGGCTAGTTGGATCAGGCCCAATATGAAAAAGGAGCCCAATCATTTCACATAATATGCTTCTTTACTTGATTATGTGCTACTCTCAAAATTTAAACTAATATCTTAATTATTAAACTAGGATGAGTTTTTACTTAATTAATTATCTTAATCAACATTAACTCAATTGGATTAATCTTCATCAAAAACCCTAACCCACTGAACCTATTGGGGAAAAGAAGGGGTTCATTTTCCTTTTCCAGACTTTCACAAGCCCTAGCTTCCAATCAAAGCTCAATCGCCTGCCTCGGCCCTCCTGATTTCATCACGGTATGACTATCTCTTCCTTCTATCTTTGATTCTAGAATGAATCTTGTAGTTTATAAGAATTTCGAATTGGACGAAACAGTTTCTCTTTCGCGGTTTATGAGTTTCGGCAAGTTTCGATTTGTTTGAGGAAGCAACTCAGTAAGTTTTGTTTACTGTCTGATATGAAGTTGACTTGAAACGTAGCACTTAAATTATTTTGCTTATTGTGATTGTGGGTGGGGCGAGGGGAGGGGGGTCTTTTTCAATATTTCGATTATGGTTGATTGATTTGAACCCCGAAGATCTTTGTTGGATGATTTGCTTCAGATTCGTCTTGCTTTGACATGAAAAGGGCAATGCCATGGAGCGATGAAGAGGACAATTCGTCATCTAAAGAGTCGTCTTTATCACAGTCGGATTCAGACGCTGATGAAGATAGTGGCGATGCAAAAGCGATCTTTCGAGTTAAAGCTGGCCGGTCCTCTAAAGAAAAGGGCACTGAAGGTTATAATTGCTTTGCTGGGAATATTTCTAGTACTCCTGGATATGAAATTTTAACCTAATGCTTCATGAAATCCGTTTGATTGTTTTTCTCTCTGTTTTGCATTTTTAGTGAATGAAGTAAGTCGTATTGTGTCAGAAAGAAATGAAAAAGTCTCACTGCTAGATATTCTCCCATACATGCTACATTTTGTTTGAAGTGCATAATTTGGAGTATGTTGCTTTCAGTTGTTGGGCTTAATATATATATAGGATGAACATAATTGGTTTATGCCTTACAGTTATGAGTATGTTATGTTTTCCTGAGTTCATTTAGGTTGAAATACTAAGGTTAAGCTAGCTCACTTAAACGAAGATGCAAATGCATAACATGGTTTGGTTCATCGAGAGTTTTCTTGATTTATCTGTACATATAAGAACCCTGCTTCGAATGGAAGGGTGAAAAAGGAGTTGGGATTATCAATAAACCTGTGACATTTTGACTTTCCTGTAATGCTGGTAAATATTGTCTATCTGTAAGTCCTAGGAGAATGGTAGAGCTGGAAGACTTGGACGTGAACAAAAGAAAAGGACCACATGGATTATGTAGTTCAGTTCTAATAAATTGGGAAAATATGCTGTGTAATATTTACAACATCTCTCTCTCTCTATTCTAAATATGATAAGAAAAAGGCATTAGCTTCATCATTTCTCAGTGGTTGTGTATGTGTTGCTTCATATTTGCAGTCAAATCTGGGAAGCGGAAGAGCATTGCTGTGGACTTCGATACATTGAAACGCCACGGCTACAAAGGTGGTCCATCAGTGTTGAAAGTACCACCCCCAAAAGAGAATGAGAAGCAAGACTGGTCATGGTCTACTGGCAGGGAGACTCGGGAAAACAGAGAGACTGAAGAATCATATGAAGAGAGACAGAAAACAAGAGCTGCACTAGAAAATGGAGAGCAGCTGCTAACCGCCCTAACTCAGAAGGAGAAGAAGAACATTTCCTTCTCCCAGAAGGAAAAGAGGAAAAGAGAGCTTGGTCAAGCAAGCAGGGGTAAAAATTATGTCGAGGAAGAAAAGAGAACGTTGAGGGAGAGTGGAATCTACTCTGGTTTTGATACTTAACCTTCCATTGCAACTAAATTGTTTACAATGCATTGCATGTCAAAGCTCTGTTACAAGATTACATTTGCAGTGGACTATATATGATTTACCCGGGAAAGGCAGCTGACAGGAACCCAGCCCGACGCATTGCAAAATATCAACAATCCTCATTTCATTCGGGTTTAATCCCCATACGTAAAAGTAACTATCGTTGCTTTTATGGTACATATGAAACTGGGGTATAGCTCATTGATTGTGTACCATCTTTACTGGTTGTTCAGTTGTATCAAGTTTAACGTTTTCATGGGTCATATATAAAAGAGCTTCAGTAACAAACAGTTAGTGTATATGATGGAGGAAAGAAGGTGTTTATCACCAAGAATTTGCGTATGAAATTCTGTTGGGGCTAATCAGGATGTTAATGGTTGAAGATGATTGCTTAAGAGGAGTAAGATTGTAATGTTATTTAAATTTGAGGTGCAAGTTGATGTATGGTAAAAATTAATACAAGTTAAAAGAGTCAAAATTAAGAACGGTAGTAAGTAATGTGCTTCCAGAAAATACAATCCTTGCATTCATCAGCGAAGCCTTGCCCTCAAATTCGATGAAAGATAAGTTGGTTGCCATATACGAGTCCAAGACACATCCTCAGAGAATCAGCTTACCCTGAGATGTTACTTCAGAGAATGGTTTTCTTATCTCTTTGAAAGGGTCCTGTAAATAGCTCTGATTGTATCTGGAGTGGTTCGGCAGCAACCTCCGACCAACGATGCCCCGATCTCACACCATTTGTTTACATATGATACAAAATCATCATCAGAGACCCCAGTATTTTGCTGCATCACGTACCAAAAAGCTTACATTTTAATAGACCAAAAAAAGTGTGTTCGTTGAGAAATATCATAGTTAAGGGCTAAGTGAAACAGCTGGTTCGTCTTATTTCATGAACTTAGCAATATCAAAGCTCTTTCGAACTGCAATACTATCACAATTGAACTTCAACATATATAATACATTTTAGAGATAATTGTAAATTTGGGAGTCTATTCATTTAAACCAAAGAAATGTCTGAAAAGAAGTGAATCAAAGATGGTTATAAAATGGACTTACCACCCATTCCTTTAGATCAGCATCATAACTTTCACCGCTATTTGGATATATCACTATAGGCTTTGTAGAGACCTGAAAGAGTGATTCATTAGAAACAATTAGTTCTCCATAACCGTCTTGTAAGGTAAGGAATTAAGGATGTATCCATTCAAAAAACTCAGAAAGAGGGAAGAAAAGACATCAACGCAATAAACAAATAATCAGAACAAAAAGAAAATTTTCTTTCTGTTCTTTCGACTTTTAATTTTATAACGGATATTAATTGTCACAGCCCAAGCCCACTACTAGCAGATATTGTTTTCTTTAGGTTTTCCCTTTTGAGATTCCCCTCAAAGATTTTAAGATTTTAAAACGATGTGTGATCTCACAATCCACTCCTTTCAAGACACAACGTCCTCACTCGCACTCGTTCTTCTCTCCAATCGATGTAGGACTCCCTAATCCCCCCTTCAAGGCGTCACACCACCTGGTGTCCACCCCCTTTCAGGACTCAGCGTCCTCGCTGGCATACTACCCAATGTCTGGCTCTGATACCATTTGTAACCACCCAGGCCCACTGCTAGTAGATATTGTCCTCTTTGGGCTTTCCTTCTGAGCTTCCCCTCAAGATTTTTAAAATGCATTTACTAGGGAGAGATTTCCACACGCTTATAAAGAATGTTTCATTTCATTAATAGAAGAGGCAATAAAAAAGTATTTGACCTTGAAAAGACTCTTAACATTCAACTCTCTAAAAAAAACGTTGACAGACAAATGAAATACATTAAACTCATATAATGTACTTCGATAGAAGTGCATCCTTTAATTGAGATTTTTCAACAAACAAATAAAAATAAAAACGAGATATCTTACCTTCTTAATGGAAGATATTAGACCATGAATAAACCTAGGCGGTGTACAGTTGATTCCCACTGCCACAATATTTCTGCACGATTCTGCAATCGACACACATTCAGAGTAAGAATCACCACTAACTACATGGATACCATCCTTCGAGTTGAAAGCAAACCATGCAGGAATACTCATATTTTCTTCCTCCAAGAGTTCTGCATAGGCCTGTGCACATAGCATACACGATCAAAAAAATTGTCAATGAGCACTTCATACGGCATGCAACGATGAAACACCGGTAAGGTGATCATTTTATCAGAAACCAGTGAGCCCAAAAAACCAAAAGCAATCATAGGGAAACTTCAGGTTGTACTATAAAATTTCAATTAAAGGAGCTGGTCACAGATATGGCAACTATAAGACCAAAAAATGATATGCACGTTAATTTCATTGCATTAGGATTAAATACCTTAGCTTCAAGTTTATTGGGAATGGTTTCAAATGCAATCAGGTCAGCCCCTGACTCTGCAAGCACTTTTACCCTTCTCCTATGGAATTCTTTCAGAGCCTCAAGTGTAATACTGTCACCATAATTACCACTAAGAAGGCACAGAAACAAAAAGAACATCGAATCACTTCAGAGTTGAAACTGGACAGAAATTTCAGCATTGGTAATAGTTGGTAAAGGAAACTGATAAATAAAAGGTTGCATTTACTGTTGGAACATCCAAATCAAACTTCATATATGGATGTAAAACCCCCCTGGAAGTAGTATTAACTCACCTGTACTCAGACCCATCAGCCAAATATGCTCCGTAGCTCCCCACTGAAGCTGCTACAAGTATCTGACGTTTTTTGAAAATTTTACCATCTGGAGTCTCATCAGGAATGCTTGTATTACAACTATCATAATAATTATCTCGTGCTGAACAGGCGATCTCCACACTCTTTCTTAACAAGGATTCACTTTCATCTCTTGAAAGTCCTTTGGACTCAAATCCCTGGATGGTGGCCTGTGGAGATAAAATGACACTTGGTTTGACTTGTTTATGACAGAAACATCATTAGAAATTCAGTCGGGAGAATTACTTGATAAGATGCCGTGATGATAATATCTGCCCCTGCTTCAAGGTAATCCATGTGTACCTACACCACACAATACCAAAGAAATAATTGAAAAGAATCAAAGCAATAATGACGCATAAAATTCCAAAGAGATATGAACCAAACATCAAAGTTATTAACTGTGGATGATTGTTGGGAGAGGAGTCCCACATCGGCTAATTAAGGGGTTGATCATGGGTTTAATAAATCTCCATTGGTATGAGGCATTTTAGGGAAACCAAAAGCAAACCTTTGAGAGCTAATGCTCAAAGTTGACAATATCATACTATTGTGGAGGTCTGTGATTTCTAACATAGTATCAAAGACACGCCATTAACTTAGTTATGTCAATAGAATCCTCAAATATCGAACAAAGAAGTTGTGAGCTCGAAGGTGTAGTTAAAAGTGACTCAAGTGTCTAATAAAGGGTGTACTTTGTTCGAGGGCTCTAAAGGAGTCGAGTCTCAATTGAGGGGAGGTTGTTCGTGGGCTCTATAGGCCTCAGGGGAAACCAAAAGCAAAGTCATGAAGGCTAATGCTCAAAGTGGACAATATCATAATATTGCAGAGGTTTGTAATTCCTAAGATTAACAACTTTTATGGTAAGAAAAAGTACTTTTTAGCACTCCCAAACAGACCTAAAAGTGAGCTGATAATTGATAAATTCAAAAGCCAATGGGGGAATGCAACTTTCTAAATTCAATATCCACGAAACTGAAAACAGAATTTAATTCGTTTCAAAGTAGAGCTAATTGCATGAAAGAAGTAAGATATCAGCACAAAAAGGCTTCATCCAACTGCATTACGAACGATGAATCTGTAATTAAGTAAAAGCAAAATCCTAAGTGAGGCTAACAGATAAGCCAATCCAACTTTATAATAAAAATTATTATAATTATCCTTCAAAACAACATGGATGGTCACTAGAATTTGAGATTAAACAAATTGGGAAAGCAATCATCCGGTTTCTGATTATACTAATTACGAAAACAAACAAAAAACCCAAAAGCTGAAGATAAAGTGGAAGAACATATACTTTGTGAATCAGGTGAGGGGAAGTGAGGAGACATGTAGCGCTCCAAAGAGGATCGTTGAGGTCGGCGCCTTGTCGTTCCAGTTCCGTGGCCAAACCACCATCAATAATGGCGGTGCCACCGGCATTTCTCAGAA
The DNA here is from genome assembly GCF_002738345.1 of Cucurbita maxima. NCBI lineage: Eukaryota > Viridiplantae > Streptophyta > Magnoliopsida > Cucurbitales > Cucurbitaceae > Cucurbita > Cucurbita maxima. The sequence continues at coordinate 1,231,814 of NW_019272029.1, read as the reverse complement.
ACTCTGCCATGAACGCCGATGACAATTTGTCGGAAGTAGTCTCCGCCATTGTAAGATATTCACTACTCAAAGATTCAATGATTCAGGTATGGGAAATTTCGAGAACGAATGTGTTTATCAGCCGTCGAAGCTTTCTTGAGCCAATCAGGATTCGAGAAGAGGGAATTCGAAGGGCGTTTATACTGTTCCTCCTAATTTTTCATTCAGCCTTTTATATTATTATTATTATTAATCAATTTATAATTTTTCTTTTTATTATTTTTAAATTTATTTTACTAAATGAATTTATGAAAATATCCCTTTTATTTAATTTTATATGAAAATAAATCGAGAAATTTACAAAGACATTTTTTTCCCACAAAATTATCGGATAATATATAAAAAAAATATTTTTTACCTCGCATAATTAGACAATTTATTATTTTTTTAAAATTATTTTTTGTTACATTTTATGTTTATGTAATAAAATTGACAGGATTAAATATAAAATTAAATTAGTTGCTAATTTCAATATATAAATATAATTTTAAAAAATTAGTAGCTTTTTTCAATTTGGATATTTAATATAAAATTTTCATTTATATTTAATATAAGATATTCAAAAATGTATTTGATATAATATATTTAAATTTATGAATATGTTTATGTTAAAAAAGAAATACTGTATTATTAGACTTTGTATTTTTTTTATTTCTACAAATATGTATTTTAAAATTTTAAATTCAAAGTCTAAACCATCAAAAATAGTTCCGAAATCAATCCGTCTTAAATAAGAGTACTTGTGGCATAAAAAAGAAGTTCGTAGAAGCCGCGGCATCCCCTCTTAGTTTTGAGTAGGTGGGCAACAATTGATTGAAACTTTGAGTTCGGCTCACGAACGCACACCTTTGGCTAATTTGCACTACTACGTACTTCTATATAATAGTTGATTCTTTATGCTTACCAACTTCTCTGAACCGTCTTTATCTATGGACCACGAGGTATGCCGAAACAAAAACAACGAGTAGCCTGATCTTCAGAAATCATGCCACCTCCCTTGCTCGTATCGATGGCTTCCAACAAGTTTACGACCTCGTCCATGTCGGGTCGCCTTTCTGGATTTGCATCCCAACATCTTTTCATGATACTTGCAAATGAACTCGGACAACATCTAGGGATTTCGGGTCGTAAATTCTGTTGCAGGTAATTTTTACTCGTGAATTCAATTTCAGAATACATCCATAGTCAAATTTTGTCATCATTATAGCATGGATTAAGTTTTTGGACTAAAGTTGCTTTTTCTATGGATACACATGATCTGAACAAACCACTTAAAAATGGCTAATTCAATCAAATATATTGAATAGATGAAATAGTTCATAGATGGAAAGCTAGGAAGAGCAAAAAATAAAAATAAAAAAACTAATATCTCTCGCTATTCGGTAAGAGCTTAAGTCTACCATTATTAGATATTATTATTTGCTTTGGGCCGCTACGTATCACCGTCAACCTCACAGTTTTAAAATGCGTCTAATGAGTAAGGGTTTCCATACCCTTATAAGAAATGCTTCGTTCCCCTCTTCAACCGAGGTGGGATCTCACATTCTACTCCACCCTTGGGACCTAACATCCTAGCTGATACACCTCTTGGTGTCTGGCTTTGATACCATTTGTAACAATTCAAGCCCACCGCTAGCAGATATAGTCTACGTTGGTCTGTTACGTATCACCGTCAGCCTCACGGTTTTTAAAACGCATCTGCTAGGGGGAAGTTTCCACATCTTTATAAGGGTTGTTTCGTTATTCCCTCTAACCAATGTGCGATTTCACAATTTCTACGATCAGTTGTCAAATGCAAGTTCAAATGTTCCCTAAATAGTTCATGAGACTACTTCACAAACTTGACGAAAAACAATCGATTATAGAAGTCAATGGCCAATTCGGACCTGGCTGAGCTATCGCTATCTCGTCTCCGCCCACCCGAAAAAAGAAAAAAATACGCTTAAAATGACGGTAGATTAAGAAGAATGTTCTCGAAGTTAAAGCCTACCATTTCGTATTTGTAGTGTCAATAATTGTGCAGTTAATTAAATGAACATACCTGGCGTACAACTGCAGAAGAAATTTCAGCAAAACTGAGATCTGGGTAAGGCATATCGCAGCAATATGTTTCCCACAAACATATACCAAAACTGTAGACATCACATTTTCGATTATAAGGCTTACCATCAAGGACCTGTAGAAAAAGGATCTGTTGAATGAACTGTATTGAAATGAAAAGCCAATTATCATCAACCATAAGATCTTAGAGAAAATAATGAAGGAACCTCGGGAGCCATGTAACCGAGCGTGCCAGTTTCTCCAGTCATATCCCGTGGATTCTGCGCTTCGACTCGAGCAACGCCAAAATCAACAATTTTGAGAGTCTTCTGAGCATCAAACAGCACGTTCTCCGTTTTAATATCACGGTGTACAATCTTTTTGGAGTGTAGATAACTCAAACTGCAAGATCAAAATAAGCAACTGCCTCAAACCTCAGCATATTGGAATGATTTGTAGAATCTAACGTTTACTTACCCTCTAGAAAGATCCAAAGCAAGTTGAATCACAACCTTAAATGCAAGTTTCTTTTTCCTGTTTTTGATTAAAAATCCCTTTAGCGTTCCACCTGGAAGATACTCAACAACAACGCAGCAAGCCCTTGAAGGAAAAGATTGGTTACTGTCAAATGATGGGCTTTTGGGAGGGATTTTAAGGTTGGAGGTCCCCATTGAAGCTCCATAAAACTGTATCATAAAGTTCTTATCATTTGATCTTCACATATGAACAGAAGAGCCCCGTAGAACAGGAAAACAAAATAGTTAGACATTTCAGCAGGAGAATATGAACATGAAGAACAGTGGAAGTACCAAATGTAAAGAATCAAAGCCTTCCGTATTAGAATAATCACAGTAAAAATGAATGGTTTGATCTGTTTGAGATACTGTAATACCATACACTACATGTAAAAGATACTTGACCTTGGCAACATTGGGATGGTCAAGCTTATGCCATACAGCAACTTCCTGGCGAAAAGATGCTCTAAGAGCAGCAATTTCAGCAACGGAGGAAACACCGTCCTCCCCCCAATCAAGCACTTTCACTACAATATTCAGAACATCGTCATAAAAGCGAAAATACAAACAAAAACTCGACTATGTCGTCCAGTAATCATCTAATGCGTGGAGCTAAAGTACTTCCAAAACGTTATCAACTCAATTGTCAGAGCAATTCTCTTATAGGAAGACTACCAACAGGAACCACATTCAACATCTTTTGATCACATTAAACTTAATTAGCTATGTCAGCTTCAATAAGGAAAAAGGCATCATTATCAAATTACTCAAACAAAGATGGACTGGCTTAATCATTTGAAAACTGATCCATATCTAATCAAGAACACATGCGAAAAATACTGTAAAACAAGGTGCGAATTACCTGCAGCATCTTTGCCATCATAGTTTCCTCTGTAAATAGTACCATAAGTGCCATGAGCTTTAACATATCTGATATCAAGTTTAGACAAGTTAATCTCCCATTCTTCCTTTTTGGCAGGCACTTCCCTGTCCCTTGACCATGCCCTGCTCAAGTGTCTATCCAGCTGAATATCCCAGCTCTTGAAATCAATCTTATCAGCACGAAATACCATATCCTTGTTGCTTTTGCTTCCTATCCCCAACTTTGATCCCAAATCATTCTCTTGGGGATTGCTAGACTTACCAGAAACAATATCAGCTACTTCGGTACCGGAATTATTCGCTATCGGAGCTTTGCCGGCCCCGCCCCCATTTGTTAAATCCATGTTTCAATAAAGCTTTGACAGATAGATGGAAAGTAAAGAGGAAAAAGGAAAACAAAGGAATTCAAAAAAAACACGGGGACATTTTTACAAACACATGGAAGACAATAAAAACTAAACCTAGAAATTAGTTCAAAAAACTTAACGAAGATGACAAGAAGACGACAAGCAATACGTTACCAGTTCAACGAAACAACCATAATTCTAATCTAAAAACAAAAACAAACAAACAACCAGAAACCTCTCAACACATCTTTTGTTTCTTTTATAGATATAAAAAAAACAATAACCAAGGAACTCAAACGACAAAATAAAATATTATGGTATTGGAAGATTAAGAACTCTATAAGCAGCCAGTGTTCGAACCACCCCACAAATCTAGCAGCTTAGAACCGTGAAATTTTACTATCTTCGATCAGTTTCTGCAAGTTTGGGCGACAAAGAAGCCCAGAGAAAACCGACCCACATGCAGAATCGCCAAGAATCGTAGAAAAACAAGAAGAACAGGATGAAGAACCCAAAAACCTTCACCGAAATCGGAAGGGGATATCCCAAATAAAAGAAATAGTGAACAAAGAGGAGATGGGTATCGTTGAATTGGTGGGAGAAAGCGAAAGAGAGGGGTGGGTTTTGTGGACAACAACTTATAGAGGAAAAAATTGGCAAATTCGGAGAGGCAATCGGAAAAAAGGAAGATACATGGAGAATAACAAAATCGATTAAATGGAGATTTTTTTTATTAAAAAAAAATTATGCAAAAAGAATGAAATTTTCGGGGGAGAATTTTCTTTCCGGGATTTTGAATGCCAAAACAAAAAACATCGAAGAATCGGGCCTTCTGATACGCCACGCTTTGCCTTCAACGGATTTAACGGTATTTTATTTATTAGTTTTGTTCCTCCTTGGATGTTCCGTACAAATTTTGGTTTCTTTTGTGAAATTCCTGAAATGACCCTATTAGTTTTATTCTATTTTTATTAGGTTTTTTTTTTCGTCTTGTCGTATTGCCCTATCGTAATGCAATTACAGCCAAGGATTGTTTTGAGTCTTTATTATATAAATATCAAATAATTTAAGTTATATATCTATCTAAAATAAATAAATAAATAGTAGGTGGAGCGGAATGATTTAAAACTCTAATCTTTTAGTCGAAAATATAAACTTAGTTTAACGAGCTATGCTCATACAGACAACTAATTTGCCAATTATATAATGAAATGTATATGTTTTTAATCTGTTACATTGCACGAACATTTACAATCGTGTCGGTTCGGTCTTAGAAACCTAAAAAATATTAATAACTAACAAGTCTGTGAAATTTTGAATGTGTCTAATAAATTTCCGAACTTAAAAAATGTAAAGTCCAAAGTGGTCTTTCTTTAACATGTTTTGTCATTACTCGTTATTTCTGGAAAAAAATCATTGTGTCACACTTAATTTCGAAGTTCCTTGATAACAGAGGATGATAAGAATGAAAAAATCACTCATATTAAAGATATCCGCTACTATTCATTCATGACCTCAATATTTATAAATTGATTTTTTTTATTAAAAAAATAATAAAAATAAAAAGCAAATATAACATAAAGAGGCACACAAAGCAAACTCACCCACTACCACTAGTAGCCGTTCAAAAAGTCATCCATAGTATTGTTGAAAGCATTTGCAAAGTAATGGATGAAAATGAAATTCATTACTTTCAAAAACTTGTATCAATCCAACTTAGATTTAGCTAGGGTAGGTATGATATATTTTTTCTACAAAATAAAATTCAATGTTCTAAGATCCATCTAATCCTCACAAAATTTTGAACGAGCTCGAACGAACTTGATCAATAGTTGGATAGATTTGTAATTTGAATAACTGTCATTGTCAAACGAATTGTAAAATAACCAACACTAACTTAACTCAATTTCAATTGGGCAAATTTACATATGAACGGTTGAGCTTATTAAACAAAGGATCAGAACATCTTAGCTTAAATTAACACAACTCGATCTAAGTTGGGCAAAGAAAGATGTGAATGCATTCTTAAAACTTTTTGAATATAATGTTGATGTACAAAAATTTAGTGTGCTTTTTAGTCAGCTTGACACGACGGCAATTTCTCTATGCTACTTTCGTTCATTGTTCGTCATAAAATAAGAAATTAGGAATAGCATGGAATCCAATAAGACTGTACTATCTGATGATATGTCAAATAATTGATGGATATGGTATACACTACTAATGGTATTAGAAGCTTTCCCGACCCTTCACGCAACTCTTTAAGAATCAATTAGACCTCTAACCATAATTTCCTTCGTACAGTAGATTGTACCAAAAAAAAAAAAATATGAAGGTCTCAACTCATAAAATCGAAAAGGAAAATCCTCTTTATGTACATGTTTCATTTTCATTTATAAGCTTTTACTATTTCAGTTTCTAAAACTTTGTTTTAAAACAATAGCTACAATAAGAACTAAACTATGAACATAAGCTTTTTTTGTTACCTCCTCCTCTCTCCAGGGGGTAAATCGGGCATTGTTAGATTGTTTTTTTCTAAGGTCTAATTGATTTAACAACCGTTCTTCTAGCATTGGACCTTTTCGGTTTCTTTTTGTCTTTTGAGTCTAATATTTGGGGTTGGGAGATTCGAATCTGATCTTTTGATCGAAAGTATATGTCTAAATCAATTTTATCTCCTAACATTGCAATTTAGGACATACAAAACAAGACTCGTGAGAAAAGTGTAATTCCTTTCAATAAGGTTTCACATCCCCTCGTAGCATTAAACCAGACTATTCTTCCATGAGCACAAACAAGAGATCGAATAAGAGTTTGCATTTCCTAGGAATGGGGGACTTCCAAAGGTTCTTACAAAAGGATAGTCTAGTAAGAGAGTCAAATCCTTCGTGGAGCAACAATTTCATTTGACTGTGTAAGTTATGGAGTCGTCAAGGGGGGGAAAATCTGTCCATATTGTGTAGAGTGATTGTGCAATACTTGCTCTTTCCCTAGAGCAAATCGGCCAACTTGAATTTGGAACGGTGGTGGCATAATTTGCCTACCTCTCAACTACTACCCTCGTTCCGAGAAAAGAATTTTAGAAAATGGGGTTGAGAGAAAGGTTTTAAAAACATTTGTTGTAGGTTAGAAAGCAGGTAAGATTAACCGCTTTGATAGAATACGACCAAGGTCGAAAGGATGGACAACCAATATTACCCTCTATAGTACATTTTGATTAGGCATAATCAATGTGTCGTCAACTTTAGAGGATTCCAAATTTTGGATCCTTAACAATGATGTTCCATTTTCGAACGATGTATGCAGGGTTCCTATTGACATTAATCGGTCAAAGTTGATTTGGAGGGCTAAAATTCCTAAGAAAGTGAAATTCTTCCCCTGGATCTTTGTAAAGGAGAAGATAAATACAGGGGATCTTATTCAAATAAGAAAACCAAAAACCAAAAACCAAGACTTCAATTAAATGGCTAATTGAGTGTACCTCTAAAAGGAGTACAATACCTCAATTAAAAAGGCCCCATCTTGCTGGTAGGTGATTTTGTAAGTGCAAACGGCTTGGAGACACTGCTATCATATTGATTCTCCCACTCAACCTCCATTGTGCGCCTAGCACAATGAGGACTCTATACTGAATATAAATCATTCCCTGATAAGATATAGAATTTTCAATTTAAGAACTGCTTTCTAAAACAATTAAGGTCAGAGAAATAGATAAGAGCTTGCAATACCAGAAGAATTTTCAGTGAGTTTAGAATGTTCCAAGCTGACGATACAAGCAGCAGCTAGACGGGCATTAAGTCCAGCAGCTTCATATCCTTCTTTTGCCATCAAAAGATCATAAGGATCGACAAAGAGGTCATCTTTATAGCGCTCAATAAAATGAGTTTCCACGTCCCCACGTTCAAATCCATAATGATTTGCAAGTTTTAATAGAAAGTTTATGTGAGATCCCACATCAATTAGAGAGAGGAACGAGTGCCAGAGAGAATGCTGACCAATGAGGTAGATTGTGAGATCCCATATCCATTGGAGAGAGGAACGAAACATTCTTTATAAGGGTGTGGAAACCTCTCTCTAGTGTGTTTTAAAAATCTTGAAGAAAAGCCCAAAAAAGAACATCCAAGAGGACAAATATCTACTAGCGGTGTGGTTGGGGGTTGGTTGGGACACCTGAAACCTTATGTAAGAGAAATGGCCTCAATGATTCTGGATGAATTTGAATTTTTGAAGGGTTGAAAATTAGCGACAAAATGTTTACACAATTTAAGCAGACTGTCGATTAAAAAAGCTAAGCCAAATTCAGAAACCTCTTGAACATAAACCTACAAGCAGCGTGATATTGAATCCTTAGACAACTTGACCAATAGCTGCTATAAAATAACTGCAGTAGCCATTGAAGCAACCAAGTCTACCAAAATTGTTCTTATTTTCAATGAAATTTTTTTGTTTCTTGTTCAAAAAGAAAATCATGTTGAACATTAAATTCCGCAACGCAAACAAATTCTGACTAAATTTACCTCAAACAACATGATTTTCTCCCCAAACAACAGACTTGGCAATCATAGGATCATAATGCACACTAACAGCATCTCCTTGTTCAACTCCAGTTGCAGAAACTGAAAATTTCAAGAAAAAACATGAAAATAAAAGCGAACAAGAAAATTCCAAGTAAAAGGTAGTAAGCAATCAGACATAACTAAGAAATTCATTTCTAGTTGCAGAAACTGAAGATTGAATTGCTACACTAGTGAAGTAAAATATCGTACTGGACTTGAAACACGAACGGAACAGTTACGGTGAAGACTTCCAGTAGCCGGAACGAACCTTGCATATCGATGATCTGTTAGATCGAATGAGATTTGGAAACCCAAGCCATTTTTGGGCCGGCCCATTTAATTTTTGTCCTTTTTATTATTATTTCCTAATTTCCTTAAAAAAAAAAAAAATCAATTTAATCATTTTAAAATTACTCTCAAACATTTCCTCAATTGCCATAAAACGTTCTCAATTATAATCATTTTAATATTTTATTCTACAATTTAAAATATTTTTTTATATAAATAAAAATGTTTTCCATTTAAATGTGCAAATATTTTAATTATTGTCTCGTAACATTTTCAAATATATATTTAAATATTTATATTTATTCAAATTTAAATTTTTGTCGACTTCTTTGACTAACTACTCTATTTAAATCACTAACTCTTGTACGTGTCATTAGATTTTTAGGCATGTTCGTAACCCCTCCTGATTAATCTAATTTCTAGTACAACAAACTTAGAGTACAAAAATTTGAACATTTGACGCTAACGAAACTACATATTAATTACTGAGTTGTTCGTGTTAACACAACCAATAGTGTGGGATCCCACATCGGTTGAAGAGAAAACCTCTTTCTAATAGACGCGTTTTAAAACCATGAGCCGATGGTAATATGTAATGAACAAAAGTAATAATACCTACTAATAGTGAATTTAGGCGGTTACGAGTAGCTAAATTATGCTCATATTAACATATCTAGCACTAATAATTCCTTTGTGATCATCGATTTGGTTTACAAGTTCGTAAAAATGACGTCTACAACGAAGAGTTCAAATAATTAAGTTGGTCCTATTTGATGGATAGCAAGCCGACATGGGATGCATCAAGGGCATGTTTATGGTCGTGGCATGTCCCGTTTGTCCTAATAACTTTAAAGGCCCACAACCAGAAAGTCAATATATTTCTGCTTTATTTTAATTAATTGTACTGTCCCAACCTCTCAAATGCAAAAATAAATAAATAATTTTAATTAAGTTTTTTAAATTTTTAAAAAATTATTTTAAAGAGTCGGCAAAAATTTAAATTTGTAAATATCGTGTCATCTAATTTTTAAAAACTATTATATTTCGTAATATTTTTTTTTATTTAAAAGATATTAAAACACATTAATTGAAAAGTAACTTTTAAATATATATTATTATCCTCAAATTTCAAAAATAAATAATTTTAAAAAAAAACTTTGGGATTTGATTGGCCAATCATTTCATTTTCATTCCAAATTTCCAATAAAAAATCATATGCGTTACATTTAATATAAATTATAAATTATAAGCTAATGTTTTAATTTTATTCCATTCTATTTCAATCATCTCTTATTCCTTTTCCACGTAATAAAACAAAAATGTCTCTTTTATTTTATTTTTTTTAATTTTTTATGTTGTTCTTGTATAAGGTGTTCGGTAGGCAATAATGGAAGAGAGAAAACAAAATTCAAATTCTAAAGTGAATGATATTACTTTTGTAAAATCACACGTCGAGTTAGAGAGAGGTAACGAAGCATTTCTTATAAGGGTGTGAAAATTTCTCCTTAGCATACACGTTTTAAAGCTGTGAGACTAATAATGATACGTAACAGACCAAAATAAATAATATCTATTAGTGGTAGGTTTGAGCTGTTATAGATGGTATTTTATAACTAGACACCGGGTGGTTTGCCAATGTGATATGAATCCAACCACTCATCAATTGCAAATATCCAAAGTTGCAATTACAAGAAGCAATGCAAAGAATATTTAAATGTTAAATTAAAAAAATAGAGTTACAATAAATATCCCTTGATATTCAAAAGTGATTTAAAATATCCCGAGTATAGTTGAACTACATTTAAAATTATTTATTTTGTCTTATTTTGTACCATTGGTACTTTGTAGTTGAACTAGAATTATCTGTCTGTCCTATTTAAAGGTAGATAATATTCAATTTTGAAATCATGATGGTAGAATATAAAAACTTGTGTTTGGAATCGTTTTGGTATCTAAGAGTGACCATCATAGATTTCAAGTTCAATCTAAAAGTTATTCATCCTTCTAACCCGCTCTTGGTTGGAATCATTTGTGAAAGTTTACAATGATACTAAGAAGATCTCTGACTTTGCAAAATCCAGCATGTTGGCGCTTATCACAACAAAAATACTACATATAAAAGAGGAGAATTGTGAGATCTCATCTTATCTTAAAATCTCTTCCTATCAGACATGTTTAAAATTGAAACAGTGACATGTTAATTTTCGCTAGCTTCCCAGCCCAACAGACATCATGATTGACACAGCTCCCACCATCCCACCTTTTTCTCCTACCACACCACCATCCTCTCATGCCTCTCATGCCCTTTTTATTATTATTATTGTTTTATTATGTACTTATATTTTAAAAATTGAAAAAGAAAATAGTAATTTTTATTTTTGAAGAAGGGTTAAAAATTTAAATATTTTAATTAAATTAAAAAAAATCGTATTTTACATATTTTGAATAAAAGTCCCATTTTGTTGGATGGACCGAATGGTCCAACAAAGAAGCCTTGTGGCTCATAAAAGGGAAGCCTTTAATAACTCTAAGCTTCACGCCATGGTTTACCTCATACGCCTATTTCTTAAGGGGTAAGTCTTTATATATGATGACTCAAATAAAACAAAAAGCTTTTCTTTAGGACCAAGTCTCGAAACAACCCTTTTTTTTTTTATAAAGATTCGATCCATAAAAATATCGACGTCTCAAATATAAAAAAAACTTCGATACTTAAAAATTTTAAATTGGTGATGCTTCTTTTCTATATTCAGTTGATGTCGATAATTATTTAATTGATTCATATTCGAACAAAATCCGGCTATTAGACTAAATATTTTGAGTTTTTAATTCTGATCGACTGTAGACTATAATTCATTATTATGTCAAGAGAATTTAAAGTCAACCGAATGATGATAGCATATATTATGTCAATTATTTATAAAATAATTTATTTGTTACGTAATAATAATATAAAATGTACTTTACTATTATAAAAAGTTTGATAGGTTTATTAATTAGTCAAACAGAATAAGAAGTTTTTCCGCGTTGATAAAAAAGATAAAAAAAAATGGATCGAGATGTAATTAAATATAAAATATAATGTAATAAAAAAATATGTTAAATTAATAAAAATGTCCTTAAACTTAAAAATATTTTAATCTTAAAAATACTATTACTATTAGTTTTGAATAGTATTTTGGTAGTATTATATTTAAAAAATAACTAGGAAATTCTAAAATTACTGTGATTTTTTTTTTTTTTTTTTTTTGG
>NW_019272029.1:1205199-1219791 GCF_002738345.1 Cucurbita maxima | reverse complement strand
TTTTTTTTTTTTTTTTTTTTTGGTAAAAATATTTAAAAAGTAAATAAATAAATAGAAGGAAGAGCGCACGTTTTGTGAGCATGCACACGTGGAGGGTGGGAAGGGAAGGGAAGGGAAGGGAAGGGAAGGGAAGGGAAATGATTAGTGGTGATGAGGAAAGAGGAGCGGCCGCGCCTGCGCCCACACCCACGCCCGCGCCCACGCGCACCTGATCCACGCCCACCGTCCCTGACTCTGAATCTTGTCAGCTTTTGAAACAAATGAAATGAGCGTTTCGCATTTTGCCAGCTATTATTTTACTTATAAACCCTAAATCTCCCCTTTTCATCGTCATCCTTTCTCACTTTCCCCTTACCCTTTCTTTATAATCTTACTTTTCTTTTATAAATATGCACATTTTTCGAGATCGGGCAAAGAATCTTCACGTGCGGCCTAGCATTTCTCATGGGGATCGGGACTCCCTCCCCCATTCGAGCCCTTTTCCGGTAGATAAAATGAACATCTCTCTGTGAGACATGTTCTCCTTAGATTGAAATCTCATTTGGCAAACTTGCTATGAGCTAAGTTTTAGGGCTAGTGTGCTCGTTGAGCTTGAATGTGGTTGCCATTGGGCCAGTTTCACCTTGATTTTATCTTTGGCTTTCGTCTTTCTTTTTTGGGTTTGTCTCAATATGTTGTATTATCTTTGAATTCTACCACTATTGAGCTAAAAAAATTGAAATTATTGAGATGAGAAAGATATTTAAATTATTTTTTTAATTTAAATTAAATAGACATGAGTTCATGTACATTATTTTAATGATATTTTTATTTAAGAAAGTTCAGTAAAGTGTTAATAACCACCGCACCGTTTTGTTTGAACTAGAAAATAATGGAATAAAAATATTATTGGAAAATGAAGATTGAAATTATTAATTATTTTCTGAAAGTAGAAATAAAATTATTATTTTTATTTATGCAGAAGCAATATTAAAATAGTTTACTTATTTCAGACACCTAAGATATGTAATAAATAACATTAAAATTACCAAATAATTCCACTACCATCATTATGAAAATGAGATTTCTTTTTATTTTTATTTTTATTTTTATTTAGATTTATTTCTCATACCAATATTGCCTTATTAGGTACCAAGTTCATTTATTTATTTATTAAATTAAAGGATAATTTTAACATTAAAAGAAAAATATGTTCAATTTTTTTATGAAAATTATATCACAGAGAGATGAAAATTCAAGGACAATTTTTTAATTTAATTTTGACGGAGTATAAATTATTTTATTATTAATTCAAGTTTGGAATTCAATGAAATTAATATATTACCATTAAAATAGTAAAAAAGTAAACTTTTTTTTTTTTAATAAAAAAGATTAAAAAATTTTACCACGTGAATTTGAGGCAGCAGAAAATCGTCATAGAAAACGCCGATTTTTGGAACCCTAGTAAGCAAGTCAAACTTTTGGAAGCACAAGGAAGGAGTATTTTTGATGCCCTAACCAAAAGGGTAATTTGGTCAAATCAACTTCTTTATAATTACCAATTTTTTTTTCAAAAAAAAAAAAAAGAAAGAAAAAGAAAGCTTTGTTTTACCGACTCTCACAATATTCTCCAACACAACAAGAAAATTAAAGGAAACAAAGAAATTTAGAATTTTGTCACATTTATTCATTAATCAAACCCTACGAAAGACAGATTATACAGGAAGAAGCCTTACATTGATCCGTTTATTTTTGCTTGGTCGGATTTTTGTTTTGCTCTGCTTTAAGCCCAGTGTTCGTCCTCCCTCTCTGGCAGCTTCTTTATTTATTTATTTATTTTTTTTTTTGCAAAAGCTGCGATAGTACACCAATAAGGCAATAATATCAACACCGAATCAAAAAGCACACCAGAATTTGAGAAACAGGAAGGAGGAGGAGGAGGAGGAAGAGGGTTACAGAGATCTGTGAGTATCAACCATGGGGTGAGAGCGATGCGATGGCAGCTGAAGCTGATTTTTAGTCACAGCTGCTGATTCAAGACCCATATGCCAGATTTCTGGTAAATTTTAGCTTCTTCCCTCTGTTCTTCTATGTGGGCTTCTTTTTGTTGTTCTTGAATGGATGAAACTGTAGAACCCATCTCTGTTTTTGATCGTGATGTTCTTGATCTGGGTGTTTTTGTTTGAGATTCTTCGTTTCTTCATCATCTTCAATCTTGTCACTTATCTGGGTGTTCTTTGTTGGTTTCTATCAGCTACTTCGTTCAAATTCAGCTCTCGAACTTCCATTTGCTTCCTCCTTTGTAGATTCTGGAGCTTGGTTTTGTTGATCAGGTACTTTTTTCAACCTAAAATTGGGATCTATTTTTCAGTTCACAAGAAAATTTGTATCTAATTTTGATTGTGTTGGGTTAGGAAGGTTGATTAGGTAGAAGAAGAGACCAAAGTGAAAGCCAAAGAATCTTGAGACTTGGAGTTATTTTGAAAGTGTTTGTTCTGTTTGGCTGAAGTCATGACGACTACCTCGCGGACAAATTCTAGGCGCATGTATTCATGGTGGTGGGATAGTCACATTAGCCCAAAAAATTCTAAATGGCTTCAAGAAAATCTTACAGGTCTTGGTTTGTGCCCTTTGAAGTTATTAGTCTCTTGAAGCTATTGATTTGTGCTCCATGAATGAAAATGGCTGACTAACTTGTACTTGGTTATGCTGCTTGAAAACAGATATGGATACCAAAGTGAAACAGATGATCAAGCTTCTTGAAGAGGATGCCGATTCGTTTGCGAGGAGGGCTGAGATGTACTACAAGAAGCGCCCGGAACTTATGAAATTGGTTGAAGAATTCTACCGGGCATACCGAGCCTTGGCAGAAAGATATGATAATGCAACTGGGGTGCTTCGTCAGGCTCATCATACCATGGCTGAGGCATTTCCTAACCAGGTACCATTTGATGATTTGCCTGCAGGTTCAGGTAATGAGGGTGATCCACAGACGCCATCACCTATACGTGCTCTTTTTGACCCAGATGAGTTGCAAAAGGATGGCTTGGGGCTTTCACCTCAATCAGGTGGTGGCAGGAGAAATGGTGCATTTACAGAAGAATCGAACTTGGTTACGAGTCGGAGGGGTTTGAAGCAGTTTAATGATATTTTTGGTTCCGGGGAAGGAAGGGCAAAGAAAGGCCTGAATTTCCACGATCTTGAGGAGAATGAGCGAAATGGGAGGAATAATCTCAAGGTTTCGGCTACTGAGGCGGAGATTGTGGCCTTAAAGGAGGCTCTGGCTAAATTAGAAGCTGAAAAGGAAGCTGATCTACTTCAATATCAACAGAGTCTTGATAAGCTTTCTAATCTCCAGATAGAAGTCTCTCGTGCACAAGAGGATTCCAAAAGACTAGATGATCGCGCCTCGAAAGCTGAAACCGAAGCCCAGAATTTGAGGGAAGCCCTCAGAAAACTAGAGACTGAACAGGAAGCTAGTCTGCTAAAGTATCAACAGTGTCTGGACAAAGTATCCCTTTTGGAGAGTGATATCTATGACATTCAAAGAGGAGCTGAAGATCTTACTGAAAGTCTGAAGCAAGGCCTTGCTGAAGTAGGAGCTGAAAAGGAAGCTGTACTTGTTCAATATCGAGAGAGTTTAGAAATCATAGTGAAACTAGAGGAGAAGCTTCTTCATGCAGAGGAAAGTTCAAGAAGATACAATGAACTAGCTGAAAAAGCTGAAAGTGAATTGATTATCCTTAAGCAAACAATCGAAAAACTAACCGAAGAAAAGGAAACTGCAGCTGTCCAGTACCTGCAGTGCTTGGAGAAGATTTCTAATCTTGAATATCGACTTTCATGTGCTGAAGAAGAGGCTGAAAGGCTGCATCGTGAAATCGATGACGGAGTTTTAAAGTTAAGAAGTGCTGAAGAGAAGTGTCTTTCATTGGAGACATCAAATCTGGCTCTGCAATCTGAGTTAGAGTTATTGGTACTGAAAATGGGGTCTCAAAATGAAGAACTCACCGAGAACAAAAATGAACTGGGAAGACTTTGGAATTGCGTACAGGACGAGCATTTGCGGTTTGTTGAGGCCGAGACTGCTTTCCAAACGTTGCAAGATTTGCATTCTCAGACCGAAGAGGAGCTGCTATCTCTTGCTGCTGAGATTCAGAATAGGACACAAGTTTTAAGGAACCTAGAAATTCAAAACCAAAGCTTGATTGCTGAAGTTCAGGAGGTGAAGAATGAAAACAGGAAGCTTGGTGAACTCAATATGTCGTCAGCTCTGTCGATAAAAGATTTGCAAGATGAGCTGTCAAGCTTGAGGGAGAAGATAAGTAAACTTGAAGCGGAGGTAGAACATCGAACGAATGAACGTAATGCCCTTCAGCAAGAAATCTACTGTCTGAAAGAAGAGATTAATGAATTGAATAAGAAAAATGGGGCCATAATGGAGCAGGTGGAGTCTACAGGCTATAGTTTAGGCAGCTTTGGAGCATCTGTTAAGGAACTGCAAGATGAGTATTCAAGGATGAGGGAAACCTGTGAGACAGAGAAAAGTGAGAAAGCTGCTCTCTTGGAGGAGTTGAATGTTCTTGAGAAACTTGTTGAGAAAAATTCCTTTTTAGAAAATTCCATTTCTGATATGAGTGTTGACTTGGAAGAAACCAAGGAGAGGGTAAAGATGTTAGAAGATTCTTGTCAATCTCTGTTGGGAGAGAAATCAGCTCTTTCTTCTGAGAAGGTGGCCCTGACTTCTCAGCTACTAATTACAACTAAGAATCTGGAGGAACTCTCAGAAAAAAATATACTTCTCGAGAACTCCCTTTCTGATGCCATTGCTGAACTCGAAGCATTACAGATGAAATCTAAGGATCTAGAAGACTCCTGCCAGTTACTTGGTCAACAGAAGTCTGGCCTCATTACAGAGAGAGAAAGCTTACTATGTCAGCTGGAGACCTCCCATAACTCACTGGAAGATCTGGATAAACGATTACGAGAATCAGTAGAGAAACATTCGGTGCTCGCCAACGAAAGAGAATCTGCATTTTGTAAAATAGAAAAGCTGAAGGCTTATTTGGATGCAGAAAAACAAGCTCATTCTAGTTTTACTGAAATCAGTAAGAAACGGGTAGCTCGTATGGAGTCGCAAATGCATCTATTACGAGAAGAACGCGATCACTGGAAGAAGGAATATGAGGAAGAGACAGACAAAGATATAAATTCCCAGTTTGTGATCTTCATCTTACAGAATTGCATACAAGATATGAAGAATTATAACCTCTCTTTACTTGTAGAGTCTCAAAAACTTTTAGAGGAATCCGAGAGATCAAAAGAAGCCATCTCTGAATTAGAGCTAGAAAATATTAACAGACAGGGGCAGGTTGAATCCTTCATTGAGAAAAATAAATTCCTGAGGACAGGGCTTCGACGAGTATTGAGTATTCTTGACATCAACGCATACCCGGGATTCGATCACGAGACGGAGCAAGATCAAACACTTCTGAACCAAATTTTTGTCAAGATTCAGGAGAAAGAAAACTGTATAAATGAAATTTATGATGAATACTATCAGTTAGTGATCGAGAAATCTATTAATGAGAAGTTCCTTCTGCAGCTGAAAGATGAATGTGCGAACATTTTGATGGAAAGGGATGCACTTGGTCAGGAGAACAGAGTCCAATCTGAAGAGATCTTGATTCTCCAGAGTAGGATTGTGGAGTTGAATGAAGAACTGAGGTTGAAAGTAATGGAGGGTAGCTATAAAGAACAAACGCTCATGACAGAAATGGAAAATGTCTGCAGGAATTTGCATAATGTGGAGGAAGCTTACCAGATTTTAAAAGTAGAGAATTCCAATGCTCTTAAACAGAGGTATCAATTAGAAGAAGAGAACAGTAATATGTTCAATGAAACAATATTTCAGAGTCAACTTTTCCTCATTTGTAAAGACATCATCTCTGAAATTCTTGAAGAACTGAGAAAGCTTACTGAGTGTAGGGATAAACTCCAGTTTACAAATAATGACCTTGAAGAGAGAGTGAAAGATGAACAAACGATGAACTTAGAACTCACAATGCTTTTGGAGAGGTCACGTAGTGAAGCTGAAAAGTATTTGACAGAGAAGAACACGCTTGATCAGGAGCATAGGAACCAATCTGAACGATTTTCGACGCTCCAGGTTGAGATGGAGAAACTTCTAGAGCTGAATGAGGACTTGAATTTGAAAATAGTGGAGGGAATTCACAAAGAAGAAGGCCTAATGACTGAAATGAAGAATTTATGTAAGAAGCTACAGGATTTGGAAGGGAATTACCAGATTCTTCATGATGAGAGTTGCAAAGCGAACAAAGAGAAACAAGATTTAGAAGAAGAAAACATTAATATGTTCACTGAAAACATATTTCAAAGTGAACTCTCCTTTGTTTACAAGGATGCTATCTCAGAAAATCTTGCAGAATTGAGAAAGCTTACTGAATGCATGGACGAACTCCGCTGCAGAGAAAATGACCTTGAAGAGAGAATGAAATTAATGTTAGCAAAGTTGGGAGATGAACAAACAAAGAACTTAGAACTCAGGAATTCCTTGGAAAAGTCACAGAGTGAAGCTGAAAATTACCTGATGGAAAGGAACATGCTTGACCAGGAGCTCAGCAATCAATCTGAAATGAATTCAATACTACAGGGTAAGATGGAGAAACTTATGGAGTTGAATGAAGATATGAGCTCAAAATTAATAGATAGCAATCACAAAGAAGAATTACTTATGACTGAAACGGAGAATGTAAGCAAGAAGCTGCAAAATTTGGAAGGGGCTTATCAGATATTACATGCTGAGAATTTCAAGGCACTTGAGGAGGAAAAATCCTTGAGAAAAGAAATCTTAGGCTTGAGGGAAGATAAACATGAATTAGAAGATGCAAACATCGATATGTTCGGTGAGACGATATTTCAAAGCCAACTTTCCTTTGTTTACAAGGATATTGTATCTGAAAATCTACAAGAACTGAGGAAGCTCGTTGAGTGTATGGATAATCTCCAGTCCACAAATAAAGACCTTGAAGAGAGAGTAAAACTAATGGAAAGAAAGTTGGGAGATGAACAGACGAAGAATTTTGAACTAGTTGAGTCCTTGGAGAGGTCAAAATGTGAGATCATGGAAGTAGAAACAATGATGAGCTTGAAGGAAAATGAAAAGTTGGAGCTCTGTGAAATGGTGGAGCGGCTATCGACGAAGTGTAACGAGTTAGAGGGGATAAACGACGAACAAAAGAAGCAGATGGACAGAATCACTTCAGATAAAGATTTCCTGGCAATGGAAACTGAATTTCTTCACGAAGAGAATCAAAAAATGGATTCGAAGCTAAAGGAGATGCAAAAGGAAGCTGAAAAGAATGTATTCAGAGAGAAAAGTTTAATATCTGAACTTGAGATGAAGAACAATGAAGTTCAATCATGGGAAACTCAGGCTGCCATTTTCTTTGGTGAGCTGCAGATTTCTGCTATTTATCAATCAATTTTTGAAGGCAAGAGTCATGAGCTAACAGAAGCATGCCAGAACCTTCAAGACAGAAATACCTCTAAAGATGTGGAGATCGAATTGCTGAAGGACAAAATTAGTAGTTCAGAAGGAGAAAATGGAAGAATGAAAACTCAGTTGGCCGCATATGTCCTAGCTATTCAATCCTTGAAGGATTCTATAAATTCTCTTGAAAGGCATGCTATTTCTTCGACAAAAACGCAAAAAGTTGACGAACAAGAACTGAAGGTAATAACAATACCGCTTTTTCTGTATATCAATTTTTATTTTTGCTTATAGTCTTTTTCGTGTTCATATCCATATAGTTCAGAACTCGTTACTGTTTAAAGCATCTTATTGCAAGTAGAGGAAACTTATAAATCCAAGTTTATTTAGCTTTCCAACAGGCTCAATCAATAAAGGGGTGTCTGAGTTTTGGTTGCATAATCTCAGGGCCTTTTAACTTTCCTTTCTGCAGGAATCTGGTTCTGCAAGTTCCGAGCATGATGAAAGCATTCAGCAGCCACATGGTGATCCAGTTCACCATGATGGTTCAGTTGAGCTGCAAGATTTGAATAGGAGGATTCAAGCAATTGAATTAGCATTTCAAGAATTTGCACTAGAAAAGTGTAACGCCAATGCCAAGCTAGAGAAAGTAATGAAGGAGATGGAACAGCTAAAAACTGGCCGAGATCGTAGTCGTGTGACCAAGGACAAATCAATACTCCATGGACAAGAGCGTTATAATCGATCACATTCAAAGTCGGAAATTTATGAAGCAGGAAATGATGTTCTGACAAAAGACATCCTACTTGATCGGATTGCTGACCATTCATCATATGGAACCAGTCAAAGAGAAACTGCAGCAGCTGGTGATCGGATGCTTCAGCTGTGGGAATCAACTGATCAAGATGGCAGCTACAACCGGGCCATTGGCAAGGCTCCTATGCTAGCAAGCTCATCTACCGAATATCACCGGGTTGGATCGACCAGGAGACGAAGTAGCAAGCACCTTTCAAATGAATCATTGATCGAGAAGGAACTGGGTGTGGATAAACTAGAGATCTCCAAAAGACTTTCTGAACTCCCACAAGAAGGAAACAAGAGAAGGATTCTAGAAAGACTAGACTCTGATGCTCGGAAATTGGCAAATCTTCAGATAACTGTACAAGATTTGAAGAAGAAGATGGAGACTACAGAGAAGAGCAAGATAGAAAAAGGTGCTGAATATGATACAGTGAAGGGGCAAGTAGTAGAAGCTGAAGAAGCCATCACCAAGTTGTATGAGATGAACCTTAAACTCACAAAGAATGTTCAAGATACTTTTCCGGCTGCTGATGGAGGAGGCTCATCCACACTGGGGCCAGAGGAAAATGAGAATGTCCAAAGTAGGCGAATTTCAGAACAAGCACGGAGGGGATCAGAGAAGATCGGGCGGTTGCAGTTGGAGTTAAAGAGGCTACAGTTTCTAATAATGAAACTCGATGGTCAAAAGGAGGCCAAGGGAAGAACTAAAGTATCCGAGCGGAGTCCGAGAGTTCTTCTACGAGACTATCTTTATGGCGGGACGAGAACCAAGCAGAAGCAAAAGAAGAAGGCTCCTTTTTGTGCTTGTATGAGACCTCCAACAAGGGGTGATTGAGGCTTTGATTTTTATCTGTGAAATAATCAATTCTAGTTTAGTGAAAAGGAAATATCTCTTGGCTCATCATCTATCAATCTTTCTTTGTTTGTATAGAGAGGTTTTTATGTTACCTTAGCTTTGAGATTATGCTGTACATGAAAGGCTGAATCTAATCAGAGAAAGCTGCTCTTTTTAGATGCTCTTCATTATCCATAGAATTTTTGCAGAACATCTTTAATAATTTTGATTTTTTATTATGCGAAAATTTAAACTTTCAATGTCATATAAAAAGAATGTCTCGACAGTTGAATTATACTCGTTTTGATTTAAGGCTCTAAGTTTGACTAATTGTTCGCAACTTGGTGCTAGTTTCTTGTAGTTTTGTTATTCAAATGTATTTCTAACGGACTTTCCCAATAGAGAAAAAGATGAAAAGAATCCAGAGGAAAAAAGGCTTGGCATTATTTTCAGATACTTTACGGTAAGTAATTCGATCGAGAAGAAAGGGGATACAATACAGGCATTTCCTTACTTTCATCATTTCTCTCTCTTTTTTCAGTATTAATTCCATATATTATATATATATAAATACCATTTTGGCCTACAAGTGATACTATCGAGAGGGGGAGGAAAAATTACCCCGGAGGTTAACTTCAGCTTGAGACATTGTTCCATGGCTCTACTTGCTTTCCTTGATTCGATTATTTAGACATTGTTCCATGGCTCTGCTTTCTCATCAGTTACAAGGTTTGGTTTGCAAGAGTGAAGCCTATAGTTGCAGGCTGCTACAGCTTCAGCGATAGTAAGATAGATCCATTCGTGTCCGAGGCTTTCGATGAACTTGCCCT
Organism: Cucurbita maxima; assembly: GCF_002738345.1. Taxonomy (NCBI): domain Eukaryota; kingdom Viridiplantae; phylum Streptophyta; class Magnoliopsida; order Cucurbitales; family Cucurbitaceae; genus Cucurbita; species Cucurbita maxima. The sequence goes on along the minus strand of NW_019272029.1, from coordinate 1,209,833 downwards.
TGTCCAGCTTCTTCATCACCTCAGCTCCAGGGTTGGCCAAAACTATCTGCACACATGGGAAAAGAAATGGAACTTTGAGTGGATAGCAAATTCAAGGGTAAAAAGATTTGGATGGAAATGTTTTCTAAATTTCATCATAACTTCAGCAGCTTTAAGAGTATGCAGCTGAAAATGGAAGTTTTGAAAGTGGCATACTGTACCTTCAATCCCCTTCTAGTTAAAATGTTCTTGATCTCTTCAAACATGCTTATTCCACTCGTATCAATGTTGCCAACAGCTGAAAAACAGATTAATTCTCAGACTACTGTATCAAAAACCAAACATGTTTGCCCATTTTTCAGCAGTTGAAGATCCAACACTTACCACTCATGTCCAGAACTACATATTGTAAGGTACTTTCGCCGGAAGCTTTTATCCTGTCTTCCTCTTCATCAACCCACCTTATAATCCTAAAGCATAACAGTTTCGACTTTCAGAGAAAACTTCCAAAAATCCATCCAAATAATCAATCACTCAGTATTCACATGAACTTGAAAGAAGTCAACATTGCAATGTTTGTCAATGACGTGCCAATGTGATAGATGTAATACCTTTCTCTCAAGTAGCTGGAATTAGCAAAGTAAATGGGAGCGTCGATCTCAAGTATGAGAATGCCGGGAACATTATCGGCATTTGGGTATTGCTCGACGTTCCTGTAAACCGTGGAATTGGGAAGGTTTCCAAGCACAAGTGTCCTCGGCCTCGCAACGAACAAAAGTAGTCTTAGCAGAGATATCACCACCTGCAATGAGTTGGCCACAATGTTGTGAATATTATTTACAAAAGTTTAAATATACAGAAATGTGGCTAAGAATACGTGATAATAGGTTCTAGGACCCTAAAAATGGCGTAACACAGGAAGAAACTCAGCTAGACATTTCGACAGACACCTTACGGGCACATCAAAAGCCACAAAAGAAGAAGTCAGAGCATACCGCAATGACCAAGCCAATTTCAACACTAGCAAAGACGACACCAGCATAAGCAGCAATGCAGACAAGGAAATCGAACTTATCGACCTTCCACAAGTGAATAGCGGCGTCGTAATCGATGAGGCCAAGCATGGCGGAAATGATGATAGAAGAAAGCACAACAATAGGAGTGTAGTAGAACAGAGGAGTCAAGAACAACAGCGTCAGCATCACTGCAATCGCCATTACCACGTTCGATACCGCCGTTTTGCATCCTGCATTGTAGTTCACAGCCGATCGCGAAAACGGGCCTGCAAATGCGGTGATTTCGATGTCAGAACAAATTGGTTTTCCTCAGAAACGGATGATAAATTGATTGTGAACGGAGGAATATTTCTCGAACCTGTGGTGAGATAGCAGGAGAAGCAAGAGCCGACCATGTTCATGGTGCCAATAGCCACCATTTCCTTGTTGCCATCGATGTTGTAATGCTTGAACATCGCAAAACTTCTTCCTACTGCTATTCCTTCCTGCGCATTCATCTCATCAATTCTTCATCCCAAAATTTCTTCGATTTAATCCACTTTCAAAATCGTAGTCTTTTAATTTTTTATTTAGTAAACGTCTCACAAATTATTATTATTATTTTTTTTATAAACAATCAATTTAAAAATTAAATAATTACGAAACCAAAATCATTTTTCTTGAGATTAACTAAAAGCCAATATTTTTATAATTATTTAATAAATCTCTAATCTCTCAGTCCAATACTCACATTATTGATTTTTTTTATAATTATTTTTTATTCTAAAGGAGTTAAAGACATATTATCAATCGAAACTAAAAAAAATCAAATTTTGTACAACAAATAAAGAATGGGATGAATACCGCAAGAGCTATAACCCCAGTGATGATACCAGTTTTAATCGTTGTGGAAAGATAAGATGACACCAACACCAAATCTGTAATAGACACTGGATTTAGCCCTTTCTTTAATTCTCCAATCTGTTCCCAAAAAAACATATTGAGTAGAAAAATTTAATAGAAAAATCACAATATTATTAACTTTCAATTATATATATATTTTTAACATATTTAAAAATATTAAAACTAATTATTTGGTTAACTATAAAATTATAACATTTTTAAAAATGTCAAACAATTCATAAATAAATAAATAAATAAATAAACTACTACTTGAGTTCCTATTATTGGTGGGGACCATTCACTTTGTACATAAAATGGACAAAACAGGTTTTTTTTTTTTTTGTTTTTTTTAATGATTATCTTTATACTTTTTTTGTGACAATAAGCAAATTGCATGTAAAATGAAGGACTAAAACAAAATTTATGTAAAAAAAAAGGGCCAAATTAAAAGAAAAATACTAATTGAAGGACTAGAATTTTAACCAAAATTATTTTCAAGAAAATATGTGGTGTATTTTAAATATTCCAAAATTGGTAGTCGGCCAAGCCTGATTTTTTTTTTTTTTTTTTTTTTTAAGCTCTATCCTGTCTATGTATGGCGGTTTAAAGAAAGCCATATTACCAAATTCGCCTCCATTATTTCCACCAAAAAATAAATAAATAAATTATTATTATAAAAAAGTAATAATAATTTAAATTAATGTATTTAATTTAAACTTACCACTTCGACTCCGTGCTTTTCCGCATGAGCGAGAAACACTAGAAGGCTTCCTAAAATCACCGACGTTAAAGGTGCCATTGCTGATATCCAAAAGAATTTCGGTTTTTTCTTACTCTGAAATAATAATTTAACATAAATCAAATTATTTATTTATTTATTTATTTCTTTTTTATAAATTATTAAAAAGCTAAATTTTATTTTTACTCACAAAGTATTTGGTGATGAGGAGGAAGAGCAGAAAACCGCATCCCAATACCCCACTTTGCCATCTCCACTGTAATATTTAAAATTATAGAGACTAAATTGAAACTTATAAATATAAAAAATGAATATTCAACCTCGTGAATTTGAGAAAAAACAGAACGGAGAACAGAAACAAGATCGGTGGCGTGGGTGAAATGGGTGAGACCAAGGATTCCCTTGAGCTGTTGCAAGCACACCACGGTGGCAGCGCCGCCCATGAATCCGACAATGGTTGCGTGTGACAAAAAATCCACGATGAACCCTAGCCTGTATTAATTCATATTAATTCATATCCATGCAAATACTTTATTCTTTTATTTAATTAAGAATTAAAATATAAATATTGAATTTTCAAAATAGGTGAAGGGAATTGCCTTAAGAGGCCTAAGGAGGCCTGGAATACTCCGGCGAAGAAAGTGGCGGTGAAAGCAAGGTGGAGATAAAGAGTGGGATTTTGGGCGGCGTTAACCTCCACCCCTAACATTGCGCCCATCAGAAGCGACGCCACCGCCACCGTTCCGACAGCCAAATCCTTCGAGCTTCCCATCATTGCATATATCAGCGGCGGAATAAAACTCGAATCTACATTACATTAACACATATACGTGTAAGCCAAAACGACTTAGGTTCAAATTCGACAATATCATACCAGTGTGAAACTAGATTCTTAACATAGTATCAGAGTCATGCTTAAACTTAACCATGTTAACCCAATCTTAAAATTTCGAAGAAAGAATTATGAGGAAGGTGTAGTTAAAAGTGATTCAAGTATCAAACAAATGATGTACTTTATTCGAGAGCTCTGAGAGAAGGGGTCGAGCTTCAATTAAGAGAAATTTGAGGGCTCCATAGGACTTAGAGAATATTCTATGGTATACTTGGTTCGAAGTTCGAGGAAAGATTATTGAGAGGAAACCGAGACTAACTTAGAAAATGATTAACGATTTATATAAGTAAAGAAAACATATTTATTGATATAAGACATTTTCAACCAACTCAAATTGAGCTACGAGAGCTTATACTACAAGTTTGATATATCATACTATTGTATAGAGTCGTGATTTTTAGCTTTATAATTTACTTACAGAGGCCGAGAATAGGCGGCAAGTTAGCGAGCTTGGCGTAGCTAATGCCCTGAGGAATGGCGAGGCTGGCAATGGTGATACCGGAGATGAGATCCGATTTCAGGAACCCAAGATTATAACGAGGCCCCCATTCCACTACTGGGAAAAAGTACTGCAAACCCAGAACAATCTTCCTCCTCGCCGGCTGGTTCTTGAACTGCCGGAGCGGGTCGTCTGGGAAGAACGTCTCCTTAAGACAATTCTTCAGCGACTTCACGAACGGCTGCGGCGGTGGAATCGCCGCCTGGTGCAAGCTCTCGCCGCCTTCCGCCGCCGATGGGTACACGTAATCGACGTTACCCATTGGAAATCAATTTTTTTTTGGTCTGGGATTTTGGGAGTGTGTTCGAGCGTGGAATGGAGGGAAATGGTCACGCAGAGAGAGCTTTATATATACGTATACGTATACATATACATAACTAAAAACAAAGGAGATTTTATTTTTATTTTTATTTTATTTTATTTCGAGTGGTATGTGGGTCCCACTGGCGACACGTGCCCTTTATTCTTTATTTTTTCGTGCATATCCTATTAAAATAATAATACTAATAAAATACCAAAAAAATATATGAAGAAATTTCAAATAAAAGTTATTATAAAAATAAGATAATTAATAAAAATTAAAAATAATTGAAAGTCTCTAACTATGCAAAAAAAAAAAAAAAAAAA
>NW_019272029.1:1187642-1204734 GCF_002738345.1 Cucurbita maxima | reverse complement strand
AAAAAAAAAAAAAAAAAAAATGTACATTTCTTTTTAATGACTCAATCATAGAAACTTCATAATTAAATGTGTTTTGCTCTGAACAATTTTATGTTGAGTGACCTCTTGAAAATATGTTGGAATGATTGATGTTGATTTATGGGATAGTCTTCAGTATTATATTATTTTTTTTTATAATAAAAATGTAATTTATAAATTCAAAAAATTGGAACAAATTTTGAAGTTAGTTAAGAAAAGAGAATAGTTTGGACCATACTACATCCAAATTTTTTGACTTATAATTTTAATTTCGTATTATTTAATATGGATAATCAAAGTTATTAAATTTTAATAAATTCATATCTAGGTACTTTTTAATGTGATAAGTTTTCTAATCTAGATTAATAATTATTTAATTTTTATTTTAAAAAGCAATGCTTATAAACACGAATTAAAGTATTATTTTATTATTTTATTATTTTATGTTTTTCACCTATATTTTAGGCTCAAAATAGAAGGAATAGATTTATAATTACTGTATGCAGTAATGTTGCCGTCAATTAAATAGTTAATATTTAAAAGCTGTCGAAGAAATTAATGTCGAGGGAATGAATTTGGTTGGTGGATCTCTGAGGCCACGCTGACCACAAACGAAAGGGTGATGTGTCCATTAATAAATGAATCAGCAAGTCTCTTTGCCACGTGTATTAGAAGCAACTGGACACGTCGGTTTTCCCTCGCAATTGGGTTACAGACAGAGAGGATAGGTTTGAGTAATTAATTATTACCCAAATCACTTTTTTGAAGCCTTAAGAATTCCGAAGCCTAATGGGACCGTATTTTAAATTTAAAAATTATATTATATTAAATGTATATATCCACATGTGATGATTAATTTCCGTGAACGGGGTTTGAAAATATGAATTTTGCCACGTGGATTTTCACAATTTTATTTCTTGTGCGTTCTTTGAATTATAAATAACAATTCATGACAATACATAATCAGTCAAAGCTAACAATATCTATTGACGGTCGACTTAGACTGTTACAAATGGTATCAGAGTCAAATTTGAACAGTGTACCAAAATTGTAAAATCTCATATTGGTTGGAGAGGGGAACGAAACATTCTTTGATAATGATGTAGAAACTTCTCCATATAAGATCCCACATTGGTACGAAAGGAAACGTCATGTATGGACCTTCAAAAAAGTCATTTGTGGTGCTAATACCACACCTCTTACGTCAAGAGTTTTATGGGGAGGTCTAATTACGTTGAATATTTAAGACTCTGTGCTTTTTTATCGTGAATTTTTCTTGGAGCTTTAGCTCGAATATCAATATCATCTCTCTTGCATTATAAAAAGAAAAAGCTTTTTATTTGAAGTGTCGGAAAAAGCGAGAAACCACACCACTCTTTACACTCTTGGTCATCTTCACACTGTTCATTTACACGTTCTTGTTATCTAAACCTTTGCCTTTTTCCCATAATGAATGGTGCTATCAACCCCATACCCATGGTTTGGATGATTTGATCGCATCAGGCAACAAAACATACATCTCCATAGGCATAATCAAGTTTTGTTCTCGAATTCAACCCATCGTGTTCATGCTAGAGCGCCCACATGTTCATACCTCTAAGAGTGCTCTGGTACGTGTTTTAGTCAACAACCAAAGACCTATTTGGAACGAGTTTTTCTAGTGCTTACAAAAATTGTTTCAAATAGATTAATAAAAACATGGATGAAATAGTTCAAAGCCTTGTTAATGGTATGTTTTAATTGTTTGAGTGGTCCTAAAAGGTGAAGCTAGTAGTGACAAATCCTTATGGTGGTGGTGGGCAAAGGTCATATTCATCTGTTCAAGCCGTCCTCTTGCAATGCCTTATGGCAGTCTCGTTCATTATGTTTCTCAATGGTAGTCTCATTCATACGAAAAACTCAAAACTTATATATTATAGACCTCTCCATTTATCGAATGTCGTGAAGTATTAGAATTCTTAAACATATTAAGCGTTGATTAAGTCATTCATTAGGTTAATATTACGACTTGCTTATTATTGGTATTGTCCACTTTGAGCATAAGCTCTCATGGCGACTTTGCTTTGGGCTTCCCCAAAAGGCCTCCATCATCCAACACCTCCCCTCGAACAAAGCACAACTCCCCTTAATCGAGCCTTGACTCCTTTGGAGTTTGTCATTTTTTACTCCTTTTTTCTTTTTGAAGTCATTTGTTCAACATTTGAGGATTTGTCAATATATTGGCACGGCTAAATTTAGGGCATGGCTCTGATACCATGTTAGATGAACACGACTCTCCACAATGGTATGATATTGTCCACTTTGAGCATAGCCTCTTATGGCTTTGCTTTGGACTTCCTTAAAAGGCCTCATACCTCAATGAAGTTAGTATTCCTCGCTTATAAACCCATGATCATTCCCTAAATTAGCAGACTTTCATCATCCAACCTTACAAAGCCAAAATATTAATATTAATATTTGTATTTAACATTTTTTTTTTCTTTTTTATTAGTTTAAAATTTTTGCTATCCACCCAATCTTCAAATATTAAATGGGAAATAATTGTTAATTTCTCTAATATATTATATCTCATCAATTATTTTAAATTTCTTAAACACTAAAATTATATATTACATATATATGATAAATCAATAAATACATATAATTAATAAATTTTTTAGTCAGTAAAAAGAAAAGGAAAAAAGAAATTGTTTCATTCAGGATCCGTCTCCTTGGAGCCCAAAGTAAAATAAGGGGTCTCCTAGTCCAGCCACTCTCTTCTTCGGCCCACGGCCCAATAGTAATTTCACGTTTTTTTTCCTTTTATTTTGTAAAAATACTTTTACTTATAAATATTATTTTACTATTTGGAGTGGTAATTTTTTTTTGAGTTTTCTTTTTTATATAATAATATATTTATTATTCAAATTTATTAGATACAAAATTAAAAGTTTAGGGACTTATTAAATAAATATTTAAAATTAAGAGATTTATTAAAATTTGTGTAAATTTCACGAAGCATCCATAATGTTATACAAGAATTATAACTCGTTTTCTTAATATTTAGTTTAAGCATTTGAACGATGCTCGTGAACGTTCGAAGAACAATGAATCAAGAAAGAGATACTCTCGTGACTGAATAGTATAGCTCGTGCTTCTTTGTATGATATATCATATATGAAAATGAGGGATACTTCACGAGTCGATGATCAGATGAGGAAGATAATAGTCGAGACACGGGGTTTATAAGGATGATGCTTTGCTTGGACTTTACTCCTCATAGAAGAAGATGATATTAGGGAAAATGTGACAAACTATCCTTTTCTAAATTCAAATTTCAAATAAAATAATTTATTTGAATTTTGAGGCCCTTACTTTTCTTTCTATTTTTGAAATAGAGTTTTGAAATAAATAAAAAAAAAAAGAAGATTTTTTTTTGTTTTTTTTATTAAATTTATTAGATATAAAATTGAAAATGTAATGTAATATAAATTTTAAATAAATATTTTATAGAGATTTATTATAAATAAAAAAAAGAATTAAAAGCTTATTGACGTATTTGATATTTAAAATTCTATATTAAACACAAAATTATAAATATATTGTTGAAGATAAATATTTAAAAAATAAGGAGTAAAATTGTCATTCAATATTAAAAAAGAATAGAAGGGTGTAACGGCGTCGTTTCAGTGGCGGCAGAAGAACACCGTAAGATTTCGTACACAGCGGGGTACAGAATCGAATCCCTTTGTGGCCCTCCGTCCGGCAATGGATTTCACACAGGCAGCGTCCCTTTCAAGAATCCCCACAAAATGCCACAAAATCAAAATTCATATATATAATATTGCTTAAATTGTAAAAAATACCTTATAACTTTTATCATTTTATTTTTAAAAAATTAAAAAAATAATTAAAAAAAAAAACCTTTTTAGCAATATATTATTCTTCACTTTTCATTAAAAAAATTGAACGTAATTACAACATAGAATTGTGTGAAGGCGATCGCACTCAACTCACTGTTTATTATTTCTATTTAATAATTTTAAAATATTTATAAAAAATCACTTTTGGAAATATATTAATACTTTTTTAAGTAAATAACAGAATTTAGAGACATTTTTATAATGTAGTCTTTTTAATTGATTTTTCAAAATTTAAAATTATTTAAAAAATATATTATTTTAGGACTAAAATTATAATTTTATTAAAAAAAAAAAAGGAAAAAGGAAATTTCCTCTCTCTCTCTCTACATTTGTTTCTCTCACTAAAAATTTGAAACTTTGAATTTCTCTGTCTCTTTTGCTTTTTCTCCAAATCTCTGTTTCTCTCTCATTACAATAATGGATTTTACAATAAAGAATGGTTGAAGAGTTTCCATCCGCCCCCTTCTCTCCATTTCCCTCCTCCGCCATTTTCCCCACTCTCTGCTTCTTCTTCTTCCATCCGGGAGCTCGTTGGAGAATCGCCTCTTTTGCCTCCAGGTTGCAACTCTCTCTGTACTTCATTTTTAGTTTCTTTCGCATTACGAAACTTGTCGCCGAAAATTTGATGCTAGATGTCGCTGTTTTTGCCCTAGACAGTTGCCATTCTTCTTGTTTCTACTTGCATTTGGTTTTTCTTTGATGTTTTTGTCTGTTTTTGGTGAAGAAACTCTCTCGTCGGTCGTCGTGCTTTTTTTTTTTTTGCTTTCTGCTACTGTTTTGCTGCTTGTATTGGATTAATCTGGTGCGGTGTATGGTTTATTTTTGTACTTGCTTCTAAACATTGAATACTTCACTTCTTATGGCTTTCGAAACCTTTAATGTTGAGTGAATGGCGAGGATGAGTGGGCGGAGATGAATGCTACTTTCTTGTGGCTTTGAGTTTAATGCTTTTGAGTAGGAGTAAAGGCTACATAACGTTCACGTGATTTGATGCCGTTTGTTTTTGTGTTTGAATTCTCGTCTTTGTCAGTGAGAGATGAATTTTTTGATTCGATGGCGCGGGATTTTCTCCGTAACCCTAGCGTGCTTGTTTCCTAGTTAATGGGTATATACGTAGTTATTATTTACACTTTGACTCTTCCTTTCGAGTCTCTGTCTCTAATTTATCAACCATTTGACTATTGGGATTTGCATAATTTTATTGCGAGGCTTTTTAATTTTTGACTTTCGAAAACTTTGAATCATGTCATTTAGATTGTGGGTGGCAAACGACGCAAGTCGTATCTTATTTTCTTATACCACAAAAAGTAATAATCGTTTCAGTTGGAAATTTATTAATATTTATAACTCAGAATATAAGCGATGGTGATTCTATGCATGTCTAATTTTAATTTTTTGATGAACGTCAATCAGTAGCCTTGGCCTGGGTGCTCCCCTCTTTCGTTTATCAAAGGACAACAGTTCGACGGAATTTAAATGGAGCAGTATGAAATTCTAGAGCAGATTGGCAAGGGTTCTTTCGGCTCTGCTCTTCTTGTAAGACATAAACTTGAAAAGAAAAGGTATTATAGTTTACTGGTTATATGCAGTTTATGTATTGTGGCTTTAGTTGAAATATAGTTTAGGTTGAAAGAAATGGTTTAGTGACTATAGTAATTGTAATTTTACCTTTGCAATTTCTTAGGTATGTCCTCAAGAAGATTCGTCTTGCTCGCCAGACTGATAGAACAAGAAGGTCAGCTCATCAGGAGGTTAGTGGCAACTCTGCTGAAGGAAATATTATTTTTGCTGTCTTATTAACATGTAACGTACTATGGAATTTACTCTAATTTTTGGGAACCTAGGTTTGAAAATGTCACCTTACCTTATTGATGTGAGTTGCATTTGAAAGGTAGCAGGTTGCAGTCACTTATCAAATCTTTTAATGCCACATACTTCTTTTTGTGAGCAAAAATAGGCCGTTAACATTATGACATATTATTGGATTGGTTGGTGCAATTAACAATTGAATCTAATTATCTCTAGGTTGCTTTTAGTAGTCTTTAAATTGCTTGAAATTGTACGTTCTAAGACATGATATGGGAAATACTATTTAAAGGCCGTGTCTGCTAGTTGATGTTTGCATGATTTGATTAGTCTTGTAAAAAATGCTATCAAATATCTCATAATTAGTTGCTTTCTTCTATTATTTTTTTTTTTTAAGATGGAGCTTATATCTAAAGCACGCAACCCCTTTATTGTGGAGTATAAAGATTCTTGGGTAGAAAAGGTTGGTATATTTTGAAATTTCTGTATGTTTCTTAAACTATATTATAATGTTGCTCAAGGCTGATTGATTTTGAAATAATCTCTACCAGGGCTGTTTCGTGTGTATTGTGATAGGATATTGTGAAGGAGGAGACATGTAAGTTCTGCTGAAATTTGTTCCATAATAGCTCATTTTTGTGGTGAGAAGCATCAACTTCATTATTATAAAAAAGAAATGTAGGTGAGATGTCCTCCAAGGCTGACCAGAATGAATACAGAAAACCTTTCTGTAGGCAGCTACTTGGGCAGGGGAATAATTACAGAAAAGTGTTCTAAATTCTATAGAACACCAAGAAGAAGCTATCTAAATAGAATTTACTCACCAACTGCAAGATATCTCATTCAATTTCATCTTCAGTTTTATTTATCTATGGTATCTCTATAACTTTCCTGTATTCCTTATTTTCCACAGGGCTGAGGCTATAAAAAGAGTCAATGGTGTTCATTTTCCTGAAGAGGTGCCCTGTGTCTCTGACCGCTGATAATACTATTGTTTAACTGTTCTGCTGATCAACCTGGTTTGTTTGACTGTACTGTGCAGAAACTTTGTCGGTGGCTTGTTCAACTTCTTATGGCTCTTGATTACCTTCATTGCAACCATATTCTTCACCGTGATGTCAAGGTCGGTACCTTACTGCGCATCCCCCTGTTAGATAACATTACATGACCCTTTGAGCTACTATACTCAAGTTTTTATTTATTTATTTATTTTTAATAGTAAAAATTATATTATATTAAATTCATTTTTTAATGGTTGATACAGTGTTCAAATATATTCTTGACAAAAGATCAAGACATACGCCTAGGTAACCCATCTGCCTTGCCTTGGCCATTGTTTCTCTCTATATAGTTTTTTTCTTGAACTTTCACAAAATATTTTATTTCTAGTTTTTTGAAAAATAACCGAGTATATGCCTTGTAGGTGATTTTGGCCTTGCTAAAATGTTGACTTCGGATGACCTTGCTTCCTCTGTGAGTAGTATGGCAAAGAGTCTGGATAACTTTATAATGTGTTTTTCTCCGAAATCATGTATATCTATTCCGTGTTTGGTGGTGTTGGTGCTTGTGAACCAGAAAGGGATTGCTAGAGTCAGAATTGTAATATTTCTGTGCACTGCAGGTTGTGGGTACTCCAAGTTACATGTGCCCTGAGCTTCTTGCCGACATACCTTATGGTTCAAAGTCAGATATATGGTCTCTTGGTAAACCACCTATTATTGATTCCTATATCCCTATCTTATATCAGTTGTGATTTCTTGAATGTCTATATGGGCCAACTTTCTGTTCAGGATGTTGCATACATGAAATGGCTGCTCACAAACCAGCGTTTAAAGCCTTCGTAAGTCGCTTGTAGTTGCTTTGCTTATCAATAGTCATATTTATATCCAGAACAACTGATGGGCCATTTTATCTGCATCATGTAGTTAAATTAGATTAAGCAGCAATGTGTTCCTGTTTTCTTGGGCAAGACTAATTTGATATTTTTCCCAAGCAGGATATGCAATCCTTGATCAATAAAATTAACAAATCCATCGTGGCTCCACTTCCAACCATGTATTCGGGTGCATTGTGAGTCCCAATTTAGTCTGTACATTTGATCAACTAGCTGAAATCTAAACTATATTCTGACTTTCTTTTGTCTGATTCAAAACGTTTGATGTTATTTCTCTCCATCAATCATTATTTGTAAATTGTCAACCTATCCTATAATTGATCATCAATTATCTTTATCCGTACTCTTCTACTTATAAGGTCATTGAGCAATGGCATCAAGTTTTCTGAAATATTTGTTTGATCATTCATTCAGTCGAGGGCTTGTCAAAAGCATGCTGAGGAAAAATCCGGAGCTCCGACCAAGTGTATGTATTTTCTTCCTGTTTTTCTTTTCTTGCCTGCGTAATTGATTTTATCTCAAGAAATAAACGTACATTGGGGAATGAACTATAAGCTGAAGTCAATTATATTTGCATGTCTAATGAAAAGTCATTTCTGCTTGGGCTCAATCTGTATAATTGGCTCAGTTTTCTTTCTAACAGTTGTCTGGTGCGCTATTTTTGTTCTTATTCAATATTGTTGTATTTATTTTAGAATTCTATCGATGTTTAGTCTCAGTATGTTCTTGCTGATGTTTTGGGAAGTGTGATAGTTACCCAAGTTTAGACTGTATATTCACACTCGAGTTTCTAAGATCGTTTGTAGGGAAGAAAGAAGTTAAATTGGTCTTTTATAGAATCGAACAATTTGTGTGCATTTGTAATGAAATCTTCATTTCTTTATATTCTGATAATATGCATGTAGTTCTATGGAGCATTGACAAAGCTTTTTATCTTTTTCGACTTTTCTTGACGTTGTTCTTTTGCTTTTACTTTCTAGGCCGCTGAATTACTAAATCATCCACATCTCCAGCCCTACGTTCTTAAGGTTCACCTTAAGTTGAATAGCCCTAGGCGAAGTACTTTTCCTCTTCAACGGTCTGATACAAACTACATCAAGAAAACAAGATTTGTAGAGCCAGGATCTGGTAGCTTAAAAACTTTCAGAGAGAAGAGACTGTCTTTTAGCAATGACAGGGCATTAAATCCCAGCGTCTCCACTATGGACGAAGAATCACAATGTTCCTCTCGAAGATCACAGCAGTTGCCCAGTTATTTGAATAAAAAGTTCGAGGAATTATCTGCTGGTAGTTTTGCTGACAAAGAAAGTGATGTTGACCAATCAAGAACCTCAAAGTTTCCAACTTCGAAAACCCCAAGGTTGACTAATGCTAAGCCTTCTGCTACACCCAAAAAGCAGACAATCTCATCAAAGTTTTCACCTGCAAACTTCAATCCTGTAAGTTTACTATAAAATTTGTATGTAGTGTTGTTGATCTACATTAGGTTTTAGCTTAGCTGACCTGTAGCAGCTAAGATGCTTTGTCATAACTGGCTCAACTATTCAAGCTGAGTTTAATTATAGGGGTGTTTTCTAATATGTCTGGTTTTTTTGTAATGTTTGAAATTCATGCTTTTAATCTTAAGGACATGTTAAACACCAACAATTGAAATTATTAATTTTCTGTCTGTTGGTTTGCAGATTCCAGCATCCCATACTCCAGCTAGAAGATCTTCACATTCAACTCGCAGGGCATCTCTTCCACTGTCAACAAAAGCTGCAGGCTTTGGCACCCCTTATAGGTCGAACACTGGGCTGCTTCACGGCATGAACTCCCAAGATATCTCTGTCAATGCCCCTAGAATCGATAAGATTGCAGAATTCCCCTTGGTTTCTTCCGAGGATCCTCTCCTGTACATCCGTGGAACATCATCTACATCAGCACAGTGCTCTGCCAACTCACAAGATTTCACCAACTGCTCGATTACAAAGGACAAGTGCACTGTCCAGGTGGTGGACAAAACCACCACAACGCCATCCAGCTATAGAGTTCCTGGGAATGGAAGTGATTACTTCGACCACAATCCAGCAGTCGCCTCTTCAAGCCGGTTATCCTTCGAGTCACGACAACGACGGTTCGACACCTCGTCGTACCAGCAACGAGCAGAGGCACTGGAAGGGCTCCTCGAGTTCAGTGCTAAATTACTCCAACAAGAGAGGTTTGAAGAGCTTGGGGTGTTGCTGAAACCCTTTGGACCTGAGAAAGTTTCTCCCAGGGAAACTGCCATATGGTTGGCCAAGAGCTTTAAGGAGGCAACAGTATAAGTAAGTTGAATACTCTGATCCAAAAAACAAAAAAGAAAAAACGACCGACCGTTACCATTTGTATATTGCCTCAACTGTCACTTAGGGTTTTGTAGCTTGGATAAACTCCCTTTGCCTTACTAATTTTGATACTTACCCCTAATCTTAAAATCATTTTAATTGGTAGTTTTATAGTTAGTCCTTAAATATCCATGTGCCAAGTGACATAGCTTTATACTAGATTAACTATTATACATTCAATTTTTCCACCCGAATCAAATGTAATTCTTGTCCCTTATTAATGGGTCGTTTTTTTTCTTTTCTATTTTATTTAATTTATTTAAACTTTTAATAGTTTTAAGTTTTTTTTTTTTTCCCCCCCCGAAAAGAAAACAGCAAAAAATAGAATCTACGAAGTTTCTCATTTTATTATTTAAATTTTTAAAACATTATCTAAAGAAGAGTCTAGAAAGAGGTAAGAACTTGTGCTCAAAATTTTAAAATAATATTTACAATTTAAAAAAAAATAATAATTTAAACAATATTTGGGATTAAAATATTCACAACTTGCACAAGTGGCTAACCTAAACGCCGAAATTGAGGTCAGAGATAGAGCACAAGTATTACGTGGCGGAGGAATAATCTTCCACGTGTGAACGATGCCACGTAAGCGAACTTTGATATTTTCAATTTTCGCTGCTTTTTATGAGTAGTAGCCACGACGACTAATCAATTTTATTTTTCTGTTTTGAATTTTTGAGAATCCTTCAATTATCCATTTGATATTTAATAGTTAAATGCCAAAACATAAATAAAAATAGTAAAAACAAAAAAGACCTCCTATGAAATATCATCCACAAAGTTAATAGTTTTTTATTATTATTAAAAAATAAAATAAAATAAAAAATCAGCAATATCAAAAAATTAAAAAAAAAAATTATAATTCTCAAAGGAAATTTGTTTATTAATTTAGATTGGACAGTCTCCCATGTCCCCGGGCCATTCGTGGTCACTATTTCATAAGACTACGTGCAAACCCCATCCCCACCCTCACACCATTTCTTCCATTTCCATATTTCTTGAACCTTCCAGAACCTTCCTCCAAACTCCACTCCTAAAGTCAACTCAACTCATTTTGACTTGAACATTGTTTTTTTATATATGTTTTGAGAAATAAATTATAGTAAATAATTCTGATTTATTTACAAAACATCATTTTTTAAAAACAAAAACAAAATTATTAATTCTGATTCTAAGGTCATATTAATATAAATAATAATAATATCATAACATTATCCGACGGAAGAGTCTAGAAACATGAAACATTAAAATAATAATATTATTATTATTTATTATTTTATTTTTTTTGTTAGTGCATCAATATTAAAATAATATTTCGAATTAAAAAATATTGCAACTTGCACAAGTGTTGCCTTGCTATTCGAAATGATTGAAGTTGGGGTCAGACGCCGAGTTGGAAGAATCATTACGTGTAGGCTTTTTAAGCATCCACGTGGCAATTTCACTGTTCCTTTTGGTGATGCCACGTAAGCGTTCTCCCATTTTTACAATTTTTTGCTTTTATTCCATTTAAAATCGAAGGAAGACAAAAAAAAAAAATATATATATATATATATATATATATGTATATATATATGAATAAAATATTCCAAATTCCAACCAATAGAAATTTATTATTATATATAAAGGGACCCGCTGGAGTGTCCTAAGCTCATTTGTGGTCACCAATTTATAAGACTGCGAGCCCTGAGCTCCACCTCATCGTCGAGCTTCCATTTCCCTTCGACCTTCCAGAACCTTCATTTCTCTCTTTCTCTCTCTACTTTCTCTCTCCTCCAACTTCCCCTAGAAACTTCTCTGCAATTTTTCATTTCTTTATGCTACAAGGTCTAGAACTTTCCAACTATCTCCTTCCGTTTCGTATTTAAGCATTTGGATGCCGTTTTTGATGCTTTTTAATGGAATTCTTGTACTCTGCTTCTCTTCCCTCTCATTGGTTTTTCTCTCGTTTCTGTAATTGATTTTGAACTCTTTTTCTTTTTTGATTTGTTGTTGTTCTTCTTCTGTTGTTGTTGTTGTTGTTGTTCATTGTAAGATGATTGAAGGTGAATGAATCTTTTATTCGAACATTGGGGGGGAATTTGTATGGTTGATTTATACGCGATTGTTGCAGAGATGAATCCTCTGTTTCCAGTTAAGGAAGAGTTTCCTGGATCGAATTCGTCGGAGACCGACAGAGAGCGATTGGCTATGGCTCCTCCGATTCCGATGGAGGGCCTTCACGATGCCGGTCCACCGCC
This sequence comes from Cucurbita maxima, assembly GCF_002738345.1. Lineage (NCBI taxonomy): Eukaryota > Viridiplantae > Streptophyta > Magnoliopsida > Cucurbitales > Cucurbitaceae > Cucurbita > Cucurbita maxima. The sequence continues at coordinate 1,192,508 of NW_019272029.1, read as the reverse complement.
GTTTCTGACGAAGACGTTTGAAATCGTTGATGATTTTAATACCGATCATGTGATTTCTTGGAGCTTTGGGGGAAATAGCTTCGTCGTTTGGGATCCTCATTGCTTCTCCACTGAATTGCTTCCCAGATTCTTTAAGCATAATAACTTTTCCAGTTTCGTTCGGCAGCTTAATACTTACGTAAGTCCTTTTCTATTGCTCCGTTTTGAATTTGGAATTTGGAATTTGGAATTTGGTTTTCTTTTACATCAATTCGTTGTGTTTCCGTTTCTGGAGACCCTTGAAAATATCGTAGTCTGAAATACCGTTTTTGCCATGCGTTTGGCTCGTTGTTGCTTCGTGGCTCGAATGGGTAGAAATGTAATTTCACCAATTTTATATTGCATTATTCTGGAATCTTCGATTGGAAAGCTCTGCTGCTTTACCTTCCAGGCCTTTCTTGCCATGTCTCCAGAATCTTCCTAAATTGGGAAATTCAATTGGAAATGTCGCAATCAGAAGAGCAGTGATCTGGCCATTTGATCTTCACCTGTACGGTCATCTAGTCTCTTTTTCATGGAACAATTTGTTATAAGGGAAAGGTTCTGGTGAAATTTGTCCGGGCGAAAGGAAATCTCGGAGGTTGGGTTCTAGGTTTTATTTTTGTTAATTGTTTCTTGTAAATTCTTGCAGGGCTTTAGAAAGATAGATCCAGATAGATGGGAGTTCGCAAATGAGGGATTTCTCAGAGGCCAAAAGCATCTTCTTAAGAACATAAAGAGGAGGAGGGCAACTTATCACCACCACCAAACTCCCCAATCACAAGCATCGAGTGGAGCTTGTGTAGAGGTTGGTCAATTTGGAGTAGATGCAGAAATGGATCGTTTAAAACGTGACAAGCAAGTGCTAATGATGGAGTTAGTGAAGCTAAGGCAAGAGCAACAGAACACGAGAGCGTATCTTCAAGCAATGGAGCAAAGGCTTAGAGGAACTGAAATTAAGCAGAGACAAATGATGAATTTCTTAGCAAGAGCTATGCAAAACCCATCGTTCATTCAGCAATTACTCCAGCAGAAGGAGAAGAGGAAGGTGCTTGAAGAAGCCATAACTAGGAAAAGAAGAAGGCCTATTCAGCAAGGTGGGAAACAGAGCGGTGGTGGTAGTGGGAGATTCTTGGGTGAAGGTTCAAGCACCATCAAGATTGAGCCTCTTGAATCTGAAGAATATGGGTTTGGGATTACAGAGCTAGAAGCACTTGCCTTGGAGATGCAGGGGCTTGGCAGGGCAAGACATGAAGAAGAGGAGGAGGAGGAGGAGGAGGAAGAAGAAGAAGAGGAAGAAGATCATCTACCTCCACCAGCGGATGGTGATAAAGTACTTGATGAAGGGTTTTGGGAAGAATTGTTCAGCGAAAGGTTGGAGGTAGCCAGTGGTGACGATGAAGATGTGAAAGTTCTGGCTGATCGGTTGGGCTATTTGGGCTCAGACCCACGATAGAGCCATCCGGCTGAGCATCATATGGGGAATTCACAAACGACCCATTTGAACTGGAAGTCCAGAAAAGGCTTCTCCATGTAGGCCTTTGGGGCAATGTTCTAAGCCCCTTTATAACCCTCTTTTGGTTTGTTCTTTGGCAGGACAAGAAGATGAAAAGAAAGATCGGTGCTATCAGGGACACAGCTTTTTCTGTTTTGGCATTATCTTTCTAACACAAAAATAATCGTTGATGCTTTCCCTTCCCCCTTCTGCAGCCACTTCCTCATATATATTTCTCTACTGTGGCTTTTGTTAGGTTTGCAGGAACCTAATCTGGTTGGACTCAATTCTGTGTTTATCCTGTTAGTGAAGCCTCAAGGTTTTGGTTTCTGTTTTACGTACATTTCCTTCCATTTCCACGTTCATGTTTTTGTAATACTTCATTCCGGTACAAACAAATGTAGATCGCTCATTCCAAAAGCTATCAAATTGGAAAAGAGAAAAGATGTGTTGCTGAATCCTTGAAGAATCAATCACATGCTGTTTCGTGGTTAGCAAAACTCTCTCTTTTATCATTCATTCATCCAAACTAAGAACTTGATAGGACTATGAACACCATCTAATTTATATGTTCAATCAGCCCGCTGTTCATCTGCTGCGAGCTTTCTACTTCCCCTGTGTCAAACTGATCTGATATACTGTGATAGATTGAGAATTGTTTAGATCTGTAAAAAAAATGTTGGGAATCAGTATTAGTGTATAACATTGGCGGATGCTGATGTTTCATGATTAATCCTTAAATTATCCACTAATTTGGCGGCTGGACGTAGTAAAAAGGTCGAAACAATTATAGTTTGACAAAATCAAGATTTTATGCATACATGTACAAATTTGTCCCATTCTTTTACTAGGTAGCTATCTTATGGTGGTGAATTGATTAATATTTGTCCAATGGTATGTCACTATCAGACAATGATTAATTCATCATCTTCATGCCTAAGATAATGATAATTAAAGTTATGTGATTATTAAAGTTCTATTTTGAAGGTCGTGTAGAGTATGTATGACTATTAAAATTCTGTTTGGAATGTCGTGTAGATATGTTTTATAGATTTTCGAAGTTTAAGGAAGATAGATATATATATATATATTTTTTTTTTGGATTATGTGATTCGAACTTCTAAATTTTGAAATTATAAAAAAATTAATAGTATCTCGTTATAAATTTAATACATTTTTTGTTAAATTGAAATATGTATTTATATCTAAAAACTATATGACAAGAGTATAAAATTAGAGATTTATTTTGAAGGTTATATTTTGAGTGTTATCATTGATATACTAATAATATATGTTATGTGAAATTAGAATCAATATTGATGAATTACTAATACATTAACGATGTACTTGAAGTTATACACTTGAATATGTGTTGACATATCATTGATATACTTACAATTTTGGTAAATCCATTTGAGGAAAATCCTAGATATGCCGTTAGATCAAAGTCTTCAAGGCTTTGTTTGGGATGAACTCGCAAAGACTCGACTCGAGGACTTCCCTTGTAGAGTGGCGTCTTTTATAAGACTCGACTTTCCTTGAGAAGTGGAACTCAAAGGGAACTAAAAAAAAGAGGTTGAGCTGAACTGTAAACTTTTGAACTCGGATATTCAATCATTTTCTTTCCTATTTCTTTTCTTTCACTCTTTCCAAGCAAGGTAAGGGGGCTGGGCTGAGGGACAGAATTCACATGAATATGGTAAGTCTCGGTTGCTTTCAGGGTAGTCCTTCGATTTTCTCTTTCACTCGGAGTATGGGGAAGAAGTGGACTCGAGAAGTACTACTAAGAATCAAACAGTATCAATTGTTTTTTGTTGGTTTATTTGATGGATCATTCTGCAACACTTTTTCTCTTTTCTTTTTACAGTAAAAAACGCAAAAGGAGTTCCATACAGTTAGATATGTATAGAAAGTTCTTTCACCTGAGGATCATACCTTCTCCTTTCGAGTCACTTCTGGCTACCATTGGATTCTTGGTGGATTTTTTTTTTTTTTTTTTGTTTTTTTTTTTTTTGTTATAGTTTCTAAATCATTTAAGAATCGAGTTTGGGAGCGGATATGGAGGTGAGTTTGGACAAATTTAGTTCTCTTTACACACTATTTTTTTATCTCTTTAATATTAAAAATTCATTTTAGTCATATTTGAACTTTGTCAAATCACCTGTTGTGAAAGTTTTATTTGTCTCCGAAAATACAATTTTTTTTTTTTTTTTTTTTTTGTAATATTTGACCATCAGCTTCTATACTATATGAATTGAACCATATAAGTTGACAACCATGCGCTAATAAATATAATTTGAAACAAATTAACAAAAATTAAAATTTAAGTCCACGAATAAGAAGAGCACAAACTTGGTTCATAAATTCAATTGTATAAATGATGTACGTATCATCGTTATTTGGGCCTTTTGGGCTTTTTTAATGTGGGCTTTTTTAATGTGGGCTTTTTTAATGTGGGCTTACAAACTTCGGCAGCCTTTTCCAGCCAACCGGTTTAAATGATGTACGTATATGGAATTACGCAACTTAATTGTGGAAAAATATAATTATCGTATTCTTATATTTCAAATTGCGGATTAGTTTTTAGAATTTTTTTTCGATTTTTTATTTGGGTTTAGACATATAAAAAAGTAGAAAATAATTTACTAAACACATTCAAAATTCTGCTACAGTTTAGAATTTTTTATTTGATTTTTTCTTCATATTTTATTTGTGTTATATCCGAACGCGTTTCGGAGGTATAAAATAATTTACTAATGTCTATTAAAATTCCATAGAAATTTCTCATATTCGAAGGTATAAAGTAAGTTACTAACCCCTATTAGAATTCTACACTAGCATATTGGCAATATCTCATACTTGAAATTTAGGTTCAAATCTTTGCTATGGATTCATCTTTTCTCGATATTTTATTCCAAAGGTATAAAATAATTCACTAGTCTTTTCTCGATATTCTGTTTTTTTCTCAATATTTTATTCGAGTTTCGGACATGCGTTCGAAGGTAAGTCTCCTTAAGTACTGCTCTCTTATCTTATTTCTTGTGATCGTGAAAGCGATTTATATCGTAAATTCAAATATTTTCTTCGATTTAAACAGTTAACCGTTTAAATATTCAATCGTAAATCTCAGCTTCTTGAAGTATTAAGTTCTTGACAAACATATCATAGGTTCGAATCTCCATCCTTACATTGAGCTAAAAATCACCGTTGAACATGGGACAAATGTCATTTCCCATCCCGACAAAGGATAATGTTATTACTAGAGCCAAACACAAATAGATAACATGTTTTTTTTTTTTTTTTAAGGGAGAATATTTTTTTTGAAAGGGTCTTTTTTTTTTTTTTTTTTTTTC
>NW_019272029.1:1170165-1187577 GCF_002738345.1 Cucurbita maxima | reverse complement strand
GGTTTTTTTTTTTTTTTTTTTTTTTTCCATTCATATATTTAAAATAAAGGTGAATAAATGAAGCATAAATCTCACCTTATCAAAACCAAACAAAAATAAAAGAGAGAGAGAGAGAGATTGGGAATATCCCTTTAAAAAGTTTTAAAAATGAAGGAGATATGAAAAGACAAGCCTACCCTTTGATAAAGGTGGAAATTGAGGCCAAGTTTTGGCAAGTATGGTAAATGGGGGAGGCTAAAACGGGGAATTTTAGTGCTTATATTGTCCCATTTGCCTTTAGATTTAGGTTTGGAATAAAGAAAGATGAGAAAAGGAAAGAAGAAGAAGAGACCAAAATGATTTCACATCAAAAGTAAAAAGCTCAATGAGAGTTGTGTTAAAAAGGGTTTAGGTTATAGAGTAAATCGAGTATTTTCGCTCGAGAAAATTTCTAGTGCTACACAAAATTAGGGTTCGAGAAGATTTCTAGTATCATAGTAGTATAAGAATTTTTCTCGCACTTAAAGAAAATTTTCAATATTAGAGTACTACGAGGATTTCGACGCGTCTAGATCTACTTCTCGTCTCTCTCGGTTTAATATTTGGCATGCCCTTCTTCGCTCTCTCTCTCTCTCCTTGAAGAACTTTTTCTTTCTTTTTAGCTTTTTTAGTATTTTTATAGCCTTTTTCCCATTTGAGTCCCTTTTAATTCTCATTCTCTCGTCTCCCACTTCATCAATCTGCACCTTCAAATCTCTCTTTATCTCTCTCTCCCTCCATTGAAGAAGCCATAGCTGTTAATATCTCTTCAAAGCTCTTATTCTTTGAGGGTTTTTGAAGAACAAGAAGAGAAAAGAGAGATAGTGACCAATTTAGAGAATAACCCATCATAGAGAATCAAAAGGCATACCCATGTTTTCATGTTTTGTTCTTGCTTGTGGCTAATTCAGCTCGATTCCAAACCCCAAACCCCAAACAAACAAAAAAAAATCTCATTTTTTTGGGTATTTTTTTTGTTGTTTTCATCCATATTGGAGTTTTCCCCAAACCCATAATAATAATAAAAAAAAAAAAGGCTTCTAATATGTTTTCTCCAACAATTATGTCCAATTCAACTTCTTTGTCTGATCAAGCCACCATCTTTTCCAATATTCACCACCCTCCACAAAAGCTCAAGAAGAAACGAAGCCTCCCCGGTAACCCAGGTACGATTCCGTAACGTTCTCGTTTCTCGTTTCTCGTTTCTCGTTTATAACCGAAAATGGTACAAAACCCATATCGAATTCATCTATTGATTTCTAAACAGACCCAGATGCAGAAGTGATAGCACTTTCACCAACAACACTTCTTGCAACAAATAGATTTGTGTGTGAAATTTGCAATAAGGGTTTCCAAAGGGATCAAAACTTGCAGCTACACAGAAGAGGCCACAAACTTCCATGGAAATTGAAGCAAAGAAGCAGCAAAGAAGTGAAGAAGAAGGCGTATGTGTGCCCAGAGGAAGCTTGTGTTCATCATAATCCTTCAAGAGCATTAGGAGATCTCACAGGAATCAAAAAACATTACTCCAGAAAACATGGAGAAAAGAAATGGAAATGCCTTAAATGCTCCAAACTCTACGCTGTTCAATCTGATTGGAAAGCTCACTCCAAAACTTGTGGAACTAGAGAGTATAGATGTGACTGTGGAACCCTCTTCTCCAGGTCAAATTTCATGTCTTTTAATCAATTTTGATTGGTCTTTTGTTTTGGATGGGAAGCCTTTAGTGTTCTTAATTTTGGAAAAATTCTATCTTACACTATTATGGTAACCCTCTATGCATTCAATGTTTACACAAAAAATACTTCTTTTTGAATTCCCATCCATTTTTTGGGGCAAAAACTACAACAAAACGATTTTTTTTCCATTATATTTAGTGGGTATGGTGTGGATTATGGGAAATTTATGAAAACTTGAGTGATTTGTTTGTAACTTGCGAGGTTGTTTTGAAAGGGAGGAGAAAAAGTGTGAGATTTTACATCAGTTGAAGAGGAAAACGAAACATTTTTTATAAAGATGTGAAAACCTCTCCTTAACATACACGTTTTAAAACAGTGAGACTGATAGTGATGCGTAATGAGTTGTTACAAATGATGGGTTTTGGCTGTTACAAATGGTATTAGAGCCAGACATCGGGGGATGTGCCAACAAAAAGGCTGAGCCTCAAAGGGGATAGATTGTGAGATCCTATATCAATTGGAGAGAAGAATAAAACATTGTTTATAAGATTGTGAAAAGCTCTCACTAATAGACACGTTTTAAAAAGGTCTGAGTGGATTATACTCAATTTTGAGTGAATGGATAGGGAAGAATTAGGGTTGATGTTTAAGGATACTTAGTATGGATCCGTGACAAGTTTGAATCATTATTACTTAGTTGCAGAGCTCTGAAATTCTGAACCATTCGTCATTATGAAGAACTGCATAAATCTGCAACAAAATCTGATATTTGATCACCTCATGTTTCTCTCTCTCTTACTTTCTCATAGAAGAACAAGGAGAGAGAAATGAAGCAAAGATTTAGAGTGTTCTTTGTTTGCATGCATGCATGTGTTCAAATTCCTCATATTTTCATCTTCTTCCAACTCTCCATGCAAATTCCAACACTTTTGATTTCTCTAATTTTTTGTTTTTTTTTGATGAATCTCTAATCATTGCTTGGAAAAACTATTAATTTGTGTAGGAAAGATAGGTTCGTAACCCATAGAGCTTTTTGTGATGCATTGGCTGAAGAGAGTGCACGGCTCTCGGCTAACCAATTGGCCATAGCTTCGGCCGCCTCGGGTGCCATGGGTGTTGACGTAAACCTGTCTTCGACCACTGTTGCTCAATCTCTCTTCCCTTTTGGCAACCATTATCAGTTCTCGAATTCGCTGATACCGTCGTCTCCATCGTCACTGTCGTTGTCGTCGTCGCAAACCCTTGTGTCCCTAAACCCTTGGAACCATCCCCTAAACCCTAATCATACCCTTCAAATGATCAAGCCTGAAGACTCAAATTCTCACCATTTTCACCAAATTCCAAATTTGCCCCTCTCCGATGACTCCTCCAATAATAACAATTACCACCCTTTTGGTCTAATTCAAGATCACCACCACAAGGCGAGCTCATCCTCCTCCTCCTCCTCTTCCATGATAACCTCACCCTTTAGGAACCTCCACGTGTCGGTGCAACCGGCCTCAAATGCTGCCACGTCAGCTCACCTATCAGCCACAGCCCTACTACAAAAGGCCGCAACAGTTGGCGTTGGCGTTGGCGCTGCAAAATCAGGTCAGCATCAGCCCGAGTCAGCGGGTCATATAACTCACTTCAACATCCCCGAGTTCCGCCCATCAAATCATATTAGCTCGCTGAGTCAACTCGGTCCAGACTACGCCACGTGGCAGAAGAGTGACCGGTTGACCAGGGACTTTCTCGGTCTTACCGGACATGGGAACGGCACCGGAAGTGGTTCCGGCAGTGGTGGATCTGTGCATTTTAGCATGATCGTTAAAGATATGCTAATGTACGCAGATGGTAAGCCTCACAATAATAATAATAATAGTAGTAATGGTTTTGGATATGGGGAGGCAGCTGCCAACGGAACTTGGGAAGACTGTTGAGTGAAACGGTGACGTTTCACAGGAGAAAAAAAATTAAATGTTTTTATTTCCAATTTATCTCTTTTTTTTTAATTTTGGAGGTTATTAAATTTCAATGAATGCTTTTTCTTTAATCTAGACTCTTACTTTGATCATCAAGTCTTTTTCTTTTTATTTATACGTTAATTAAATTATGCTTGTGTGGTGCTTGCAGTGTAATTTGAAATTTGAGATTTAAATAATTATTCATATGTCATATCATCTCTATATTTCTTTTCTTTATTATTATTTCTTTTTGTAAATAATCTTTCCTAATAAAAATCATTAACAGGTGTTAATCTTCAAAATTAAATAATTTTAAGTCAATGGACTTATATTAATAAAACAATATACTTATTTTCAAATTATAATTTATTTTAAATAATTATAAAAAAATTAATAGACTATTTATAGTTAAAAATATTGAAAATGGGTTATTTAATATTAGGAAAAACAATTTTGTATGATTCAGCATTGACAAAGGTCGGTATGGAGAGCTTATGATGGTAATTCAACTTAGACACCAGTATTATGGAATATATAAGTTTTTTTTTTTTTTTAAATTTCTTTTGAATTAAATAATTTAGTTTTGTATTTTAAGGAAGGGAAAAGGGAAACAAAATTATTAAAATTAGAACCGAAGCCCTTTTGTTCTTCCCATGATAATGGGATGATGGACCTGCATGAACACGGAAAATAATAGTGACATGCTGATGAAATTACCATTGTGCCCTTCTAAAGACCTCTGCCTTACTTTCCAAAATTTTTCATCTCAATACCATTTGTTCTAAAGAAGTAATATGAAAAGGACAAAAGAAAAGACGTTAAATTCATCTCGAACGCTTCTTCAACGGTTAAATTTGAATCATGTTTTCAAAAAGAAAGCAAACAAATTTTTCGACCCATTAAGATGATCAAATTATATAAGAAAACTATTACAATTTAATCAAACTTTGAGTAATATCCAAGATTAAAATAGAATCAAACATAATCTTGGTCAAATTCATATAGAATCGGATTGGCCGAATTCCCACATGATTATTGGGAAAAACTCGGAGCCTAAAAGAAAAGTAATGGGAATAGGAAAGGAGGAGAAGTAATATTGGGATGTGGACAAAGGGAGATGTCGGTGGTGGGAGCCAATGCGTGTACTCTTCGAGAGCGACCAGTGTGGTTAATGGTTATGGCCCCCACTGCTCTACAGAGGACCCCAAACCCACCATTAGTGCGACAGCGATGCCACTCTCTTCCTCCTTCCAGCCTCTTTTTTCATAATGTATTGTAATGATCAAGATTGGAGGCTTGTGGTGACCAAGTCAAAAATGACAAATTTAAAGTGGTTCATTTAAAGTTACCTAGTTTTATACTTGAGATGACTAGGAGTCTGTTTTGGAACAGGGCTTTGAAAATTATTCCTCACAAACTCAAAATATGGCATATTGGACTTCAGCCATGTAGAACCTATCTTCGGATGGTTAAAACTCACATTTGTCCTATCATTCATCATTCATGTTAGAGAATTGTTGAGAGAGAGTCTCACATTCACTAATCACAGAAATGATCATGAAATTATAAATAAGGAATACATCTTCATTGGTACGAAGTCTTTTAGGAAAACCAAAAGTATAACCACGAGAATTTATGCTTATAGTGGACAACCTTATTACCATTACAATCATAGGCAAGAACGAGCAAAACATTCTTTTTCCACATCATGGGTCGAGTTGAAAAAATCAAATCCCAAGATGTTTTTTTTTTCCCTTCTTCACAACTTTTCTAGAGGTACTGAGAAATTACTGGAACTATTTGAATAGAGAAGCCTTTTGTGAAGTCAGATGGTGGAAGGAGCAGTAAAATTTAGTTGCAAGTGCGAGTGTTTTTTTTCTTTTTTTCCTCTCTTAAAAAATAAAGGCAACCTAAGTTCATGGTGTTATGTGGATTTGTGCCTCAGTGAGCGAGTGTTTGTGGTGGTGGTCCGGGATTTGGGTGCTGCTGCAAACTAAAACCTAAAGGAAGAAAAGGAAAATAAAGAAAATAAAGAAGAAAAATGTCAACGGGGATGAAAATGATACCAACAAAGAGCTCTGGAAGATTGAATTGCAATTCTGTGGTGAGTCTTTCTTTTGTTACTGTTGTTGCTAAGAGGGGCTTTATCAATTTCTGTGCATATTCCCCACAACACAACCTTTAGTAGCCAGCTTAAACTGCAATAACATCCCAATTATTGACTAAAACCTTGTCCTTCTCTGCTTTTCTAGTCTACTGTAATCAGATAATCAATCAATCATTGATGCAACATATTCTTCAGCATGCTTGAAAAGAAATCAGATACTTTGCTGTCAAACAAAAAAGGGGAAGATTTTTCATATGGATACATTCTCATGTTCTATGACTAGACTTTCCTATTCCGATCAAATATTTTGAGAATATAGAAGTGTAATTATAGGATAGAAATGTGAACATTCAACCAACTAATGTATATATTTTACATCATGTTGAAGCAGAAGAAAAGATAGCACAGGAATTTACCAGAGGTTCAATCAGCTTAGTATGTGTATATATTTAATATTCTCCCAAGTTGATGAGAGTAAAAAGCCATGGTGATAATGCAAAGTGGTGCATCTACCTTTATGTGATTCCTGCAGCCACGTAAAAATGCCAGTCAGCTTACTTTGGATAAAAGGGGTTTGGAATATCTTTTTTTATAAAAAAAAATAAAAAAAACCACACACGCAGTTTAAATAATGGCAAAGCTGATCAACTTAACCAAAGAAAAGGTTAGGATATTCAAAAAGAAAGAAAGAAAGAAAGAGAGAGAGAGAGAGAGAGAGCAGGGAGAGACAAAAACACAGAGAGAGAGAGAGAGAGAGAGAGAGAGAGAGAGCCTGGGGATTAATGAAAGGAGGGTTGGGCATTATGGTATATCCTAGCTTTTAGAAAGTATGTGCATGAGTAACAGGATTAAGGTACAATATGCCATTTGCCTGGTAAAAAAGACTGCATCTTTTTTTCTTTTTTTTTTTATCTCCCTTTGAGCTGCACAAACAGACAAAAATCAAAAGGCTTCTATTCCCTCTCCCCTTGCATCTTCTTCTATTAAAATTACCTGCCCATGTCATCATCCATCAGGGAATCTCATCTCAGCTACCTTTTCTTTTCCCTCTTTTCTTCCTTCCAATCTCGATTATTTACAGACCCTTCTTTCCAATGCTTTTCTTTCCTTTTTTTTCCCCCCTTCTACTGCAGACCCCTATGCTACCCCTCATCTTTTTTTCTAAATCCCATCTTGGAACTCCCCACACTACAAGAAACGAATATTCATTACTAATTACATTCCCCATCTATATCCCTCCACAATTTTCTTTTTCGTTCTAACTAGGCCTATCAGAATGGCTTTCCTACCCTTGTTGTCATCTTAGCAAGTTCAGTTCACATACAGCCAGAAGAATAATGACATATCATAGGGGGAAAGGGTCAAAATAGGAGAGTAATTGAAAATGGGGTCATTGCCTGTGCATTCTAATGTACTTTTCAGTCTCCTCTGTAGATAAACAGAAGCTGCTAGGTAATCCAATCACCAACTCAAGTACCAGGAAAGAGCATTTAGGTTCACTTGCTGCTTACATCATTTCTCCTGAACTACGAAATTTTGGCTCATTAACCTTGTTCACTAAAGGAATTTGATTTCATTGGCTAGAAGAAATGAGGTAAACATAAAGGTCCATTCGCTGCTGGTTTACTTCGGCAGTTTTTATGTAAAACTAGATGATAAATGGAGATAATGGGAGTATAAAGTTGAAACTTAAATCGCGTTGATTTTAAGCCACTCTTTACTTTGTTCTCTATACAAAATCAAATGGGTCTGAAATAAATTACAAAGTAATGCCTAGAATAGGTAATGATTTTTATTCTATATAGCTATGAATAACTTATACGTAAAAGTACCAATCGAGGAAAAGCTTAGAAAATGGATAGCATCGATATGCTCCAGAATCTGCAGGACCAATTTCTTTAAAGGACTTCCCCTTCAAGATCCCGGATTTGGCCCATTTAAGTTTACTCCCAAGTATTTATCCAGCACACTCTTGAACGCCTGACGAAAAAATTAAAGTTAAATTACAATAACACAACAAGTAAAGTCTCAAAGCGTTGCAGCAGAATATTCTCTGGTCATGCTTATTTATTAGGGAGGGAATAAAAAGAAGTCCTAATGAATATGCAGGTTGGCTAGTTGTGTCTATTCTTTGGTGACAACAATAATGATGTTTTTAAAATAAATAAATGCGGAATGGAAATAAATATGCTTCCTTTCAAAACACAGAAACTGAAATGGCGTAATAAATTAAAAAATATATATAGACACAAGTAGAAAACTGCGGCCAGAGAGCATGCGCATTCGTTAAGATTCAAAATTATCAATAGATACCAAATTCACGGAAGGGAACAGATATTTAAGATATTTAAGGCTGTGAGAAGAAAAAACTCAGTTTAGGCACTTAATCAAACTGAAGTTTAAAAAATTAAATAAATTGCTTCTAGTCCTGAAACAGAAAAGTTAACAACCAAAAAAAAGAAAAGATTTGCAGTTCCTGGAAGCCAAACACAATAATTCATTAGGATCTTTGCAAGATCAACTTATGTAACAGTATCTAAATCAAATTTACCGCCAAAGTATGCGGTTTTGGTTGAGAAAATATGCTGCCCATTTTTCAAGGTTGCGTGAAAGCTACATAGAAGTGTCTAACTAATAAGCCAAATAAGATATTTCACAAGAACAAAAGCTGAGCACAAAAATGCAGAATGCTGTTTGCAATTTGAGGCCAGCCAAATTTTTGGAGGATGAGATAAAGATGTGAGAAGAGCTTTTGTTGTTAGCCCACAAAGATTGCCTTCGAGACCAATAACTAATACCATCTACTTGTGTGCTCAGTATTTTGTTCCGGGAAAAGAGAAAAAAAATATAGAAGGCAAATCCTACCTATGATTAAAAACAAATTGCACAGAGCTATTACTACGATAAACAGGGGAGATATCATGGTTGAAGTAAAATAAATAATAAATAATAAAAATGTTACTGTTAAATAGAGTTACAATGACCTGACGAGCAAAAGACTCTTTCCTGTTTAGAACTGCATCCATGGCAGCAAATTGATCATCAAATGAACTACAGAAAACCCCTTAGAGCCTTTTCCAGGATGAAGAGATATCAGCCAAAAGTAAAACATCTCCCACAGAATCCATAATCATACGATTTTTTTTNTTTTTTTTTTTTTTTTTTTTTTTTGTAAGAATATAATAAACTGATCCTCATCGGTGTTTCCTTGATCCATCTAATCAAATTTTCGAGTAAGAACTTCTTCTCCAACTGGAGAAAGCAAGTGCAGTATAAGAGCCTCTAGAGTTCTTGGGAAGTCATTCTAGATGGAAAAGAAAGTAGGATAAGATGACAAGCTAAGGAAGAAACAAAGAAGGGGAAAGCAAGAAAAAGAGGAACAATTTCACACATCTATCGACTAAAACTAAAAATAGTTTGACATCCATCGAATACATGGTTCCAAATTCCAAATAAAGGTAGCTATTTGATCGTTCTCCAAGCTCTGTAAACTAGTCATCTCCATCCTCTCCACCTCATGTGCAGAAACTTTTGTAGAACTTGATTGTAGGTGTTTAATTTGATCGGAAGCGCTTATGTTGTCATGAACTATAGGAATAAGCCCATGCAGAGCCTATGAGAAAAAGTTTCTTCCCCTAGCTCTTTTTCCCTCAAATCCCCACCCTCAAGTAATTGACTCAAACATTGAACTCCTTGATCTTGTGATTAATAACAAAGATCAATATACCAAATTGCCTCAACCACCAAATTTAAAATGCAACTTCTAAACCCCATTGATAAGATAAGGAATCACTATAAGGGGAGTAAAATTCAGATTACCTTGTTGATCGAATATCTCAAGGCAAGAATATTGTTTGAGATTCGAATCACTCCACAAGCAAGATCGATCATGTTTAGCTTGAATGATTCTTGTTGATCAAATATCTCAAACACTTGTTTGAGATTCGAATCACTCCACAAGCAAGATTGATCATGTCAAGCTTAAATGATTCTACATGCAACCTAAACTACATAGAATTGCAAATAAACTTAGTCATTGGCTAAAGAAAAGCACAAATGCTTCTTTTACTATATTAATGGCCATAATTAACCATTATGTAATTGTAACCTAAAATAAATAAAATGTCTTAAAATACAATAACTCTAAATTACTCTAAATTGTAACCCACCCAAAATTTATAACAATGAAACTTCATTCTTCTTCAATGTGGCATGAATTGAAACATCTTTTGATAATTTTGACAACTTTTTCTTCAAATCTTCATTGAAGTATATTGTATGATTGATGTCTTTTGGTTCATATCACCCATTCTCTCACTTATGAGCGAGTTCAAAATACTATTGAGAAATCTAGAGTGGGGAAGAGAACTTTAACCATCCTTCTGATACTTGGTACGACATGCTCGTGGCTCTTTGTTTCATTCGTGTCAGCAAGAGAACAAGGCACATGCAGAACTTCGTTCTGACCTTAATTTTAAAGATGTCAAACCCAACTCTAGCACAATAGCCTTAATGAAAAAAAAAAAAAAAAAAAAGCATAATGAAAATTTCATGGAGAAACAGAATATTCAAACTCAATCTATAAATTTTCATCATACAGTTAGTGATCATAGCTTACAAGCTTTCAAAACATAGGCCAGAATAACTTAAGCTTAAGCACAATACTCCACGAGAGTCCCAATATTATGACATTTATAACGTTCTAGTCATCCTACGTTTCTTTACAGCAATTTTCTCCTCGTACTTCTTAAAAAATGTAACGGTTAAATGTTTTACATCAACAAATTCATTACAAATCTTATTTGGAGTTACCTATGCATTGACAAATGCCAACTATATACCTATTCCTATGGCTGAACTACAGAGGAATCTTTGACAAGGTACTTATTGATTACGTCCTTTTAATTACAAGGATTAAATTGTAAAAAAAAAAAAATATATATCAAAACAAGTTAGAAATCCTAAATTAGCTTGGAAAAATAATCGGCAGCTTAACGAAACACCAAGGAGCTAGCTTACAGCGGGAATGTTGAAATACAACCTGTAGATTGTCGAGGCCGCAATTGTACGGATTCCACTCCGATAAATATCATCAGTCCATAACGCCTCCTACAAGAACCTTCGGAGCCATAGAACATAAGAAACGGAAGCTCAAAAATCAGAGGAACTTTCACACATATTACAGCGGGAACGTCGCGAGACTCGATGAGAAACTCAAAGTCTGAGACTTAAAAGCGTTGGATTTTCAGATTTTCGTCCATCGATCGGGAGTTCGTGTAGAGTTGAAGCTCGAGTGTAAGTAACTAAGAGGCAATGGGAACCATCTGCTATCATTTCTAACTTATCCTGACTTTCATCATGCAACATTTATCATTAAACATTAAAATAAGTAAATAAATCTCTATCAATTTTATCATTAGTTAATATATTTAGATTTAAGGCGGAGAGACAAATTATATAAATCGAGTCATACAGACGTTGGGCCCAAAAACCACGAGGCCCACGAGGGTTGCAGCTGTCCCTATTGGCCCAACTTATGATGTGGCCTATGGGCCCACGAGGGTTGGATCAGCCCCCAATGTGGTTATTGACGTTTTGTGATTATATTATTCCTACTTATCCTAAATTAAATTTTGTAGGTACTTTGCCATTTCAAAATTGTATTTAATGATTATTTCATGCAATAAAAAATAATTTTATTTATCCTATAAACAATATTTTTGCCGTACATTCCCTTTATATTATTTTTCTTTTTGATTATAATAAATAAAATATAACGACTTCAACCTCTCATATGTGGATTTGACATATGATGGTCTCGACATTTCTCTGCGACATGGTCACGTTACTTACTTTTTGTTTCTTAAAAGTGAAGACCATCCACACAAACTAATACGAGTCATTCTAGAATGTCAAGGCCATTATGTTGCATGCATTACAACACGAGCACGTTACTTACTCTTAGCTCCTTAAGAGTGAATAGTATTCTCACCTACTAACCCAAGTTATTCTAACATATTTTAGTCTCATTCACGTGCATCTTATAAAAATTTATAGGAGGTCATTCAGTATATAATTGCTCAAAATAAAACACGTTTAACCATAAAATTTCTATAATCAAACTACTAAAAAATGAGGTACATCGCCTTTTTACAGTCACCTTATCATTGGGCTCACTCTCGTTTAGATTTAATATCGATTTATTCATGCATCTCTCGTTTACTCGGGTATCACATTATCATTGAGTTATATGCTCACGTTCACATTACTTGACTTTTTGTTGAGGTACTCGAGAAAGCTTTTTGTTAACATTATATTCCATGAAATAAAATAATCTCACATTAAATGTTTAGTGAGTAGCATAATAAGATATTGTAGCATTAAATGTTCAGCAAATTTACTGTAATCTTGACATTTGGTAGTACTATAATTAGGTTCATTAATTTCATCAATTAATCAATTTTGACAATATTTTAAGTTAATTTTAAATGAGTTTTATTTAAATAATGGCTAAATAAACATGAAATTTAAAATCCAAATGTTGAATTTATAGTAGAAAATGGATGAAATTTGAAATTAAATTAATTACATTAATCAATAATATATACGAATGGAATCTTATCTCTAAGTTGGGGTTAAAAATTTAAGCATTTTTTAAACCACAAAAACTTAATTATTAAAATGAAAATAAATAAATAAAGTGGAAATTGGATAAAATCACGCCTCTTCCCTCACCCGCATCGTGGTGCTGTAATCAAATTTGGTTGGGACCCACTCTCACGCGCTTCTTTTCTCGTTCTTCACACTGTGGGACCCTCACCCAAATATCTTTTCAGTTTTCCTTTCCTTTTCTCTCTCTCCATAAATAAATTATTTTCTTCCACGTGCCATCCCCAAAATAAATACTTATTTTTATTTTTGAGGTTGTTCCAATTTTAATGTCCGATTTATCCTACTAAAAAATAATTATAAAAATATAAAATTAGTTATTGCGTAGGCCGACAATATTTAAATAATTATCAAAATATAAAATTACTCTGAAAATAAAACATTTTAAAGTCCGACTCTGACATTGTTTTGCTTTTTTTTTTTGTGACACAGTCATGTTATCTATAAGTTCTTGGTATATGTTTTATCCTTAAAAAATTTTGTTCAACTATGAAAAATCTCTTTTAAATATTTTCCCACAAACCAAGACGAATTTTTAAATATTTTCTATTTCATTTTTAGGATATAGTATTGGGCCATTATGTTGGATTAACACGACTCTCCACAATGATATAGTATTGACCACTTTAAGCATAAGCTCTCATGGCTGACTCTCCACAATGGTATGATATTGTACACTTTGAGCATAAGCTCTCATGACTTTGCTCTGTATTTCTCCAAAATGTCTCATACTAATGGAGAGAGTATTTTTTAATAATAAACCTACGATTATTCCCTACATTATAAACCCATGATCATACCCTAAATTAAGCGGATGTGAGACTTTCATCGTCCAACACATCCATGTACCAAATCATCTTTCCACACAAAATATATATAGGCATTTTTAGAAAATTATTTGGTTGGTAGAGAATAATTAAAATATATTAGAATGTGCAGATGCATCTTTAATAACTTTATTTGTTGAATAATTTCATTTATATATTTATAAGCTAGGTTCATTTAATCTGTAATTACTCTATTAATCTATATATTTAAGAAAGCCTATTAAATCTTAGCCACATTTATTATATAACAAAATTTATAAATTAAGCCGTCAAAGATTCAATACTTATCTTTATTTAAAATTTTATAAAGTTTTAAAATTAAAAAATTCAATAAAATTAAAAGATTGTAAATAAAAATAGATATAAAAAAAATGCTCTTTTAAGCCACCACAAATTTTATATTATACATAAAAGAGCAGGTATATCTTACACGTTGCTTTTCATATTTCATTATTTAAAGCATAAAATGTAGTAAGTAGAAATACTTTTTAATTAGGAAAAGCACTGTATTGTGAGCTAATTAATCTTTAAATTATTAATAATAATAATAATAATAATAATAATAATAACTCTAGTTTACACGTTGTAAGAGGAGAGTAATTATCATGTTTGATTTATCTAAAATTACTTTTTAGAACAGGAAAAAATTATATAAAATTGTTTTGCTTCGGGTCAAAACTTCCATTGAATCTCTTACTTTCTGTCTGCCTAATCTATTACTACCCCGGTAAGCTACTAATTAAAGCAGGTATGAAAGACTCAATCTATAGGCTCTGAGAGCTCCTCTCTACCATATCCCCTTTCTTCCTCTGTAGGCAGAGACTGAGTAAGTTACTTATGGAAGACTTTCATTTCATTAGCTACTTTAGAAGCAAGAGTTAATATCTCTTCTCCGCCGAAAGATCATTTGATTGGTTTAAACTCCTCTTTGCTTGAATAAAGTCAAAAGCAAAAGTCAAGAAAGCATTTTAACTCCTTTCACGCCTTTACTGTACAGATCAGCTAGGAAATCTAAGTATGAAATGTTACTTTTAAAGGACAGGGCTTCCAGCTATAGAAGTTCTAGTCAGGTATGTCCCTGTTCTCTTCCCTCTTCCCATTGACTATTCATCTCTTGGTGAAGCCCTTCCTTAGGAAGAAAAACTGTAGAATACAACTAGTCAACAAACAAGGCTAGCTGGAAGCGGTTTAAAAAGAAGACATTTATAAGACTACTCTTCTGACTGACTTACTTCTAATTCGAAGGTCAAATCAATCACACCAATACCGAAGGCTTAGTGGAACTTCCTTCGGTGACTGCTACAGCAGCGGCGAGTAAGGGAAACTGCTTATTAAGTCTTGCTATAATCTTATACCTTACTCCTTACGAAAAACACTTCTCGATAAGTGTAGACTCTGATGTGATGGCTTCGTGGAAGGGCTACTTCATATCAGAGGAGTAAGGCACCATCCACTGTGCACCAATACCGAAGGCTTAGTGGAACTTCCTTCGGTTACTGTATCATCCGCTAGGTGAATCCTATTACAGGGCGAGTAAGGGAAACAGCTTATTAAGTCTTGCAATAAAAGCTCTTCCCAATGTGTAGAGGCGGCACAGGGAAACAACTCTATCCTACCTGACCTTATCATGAATTTGCCCTATCCGGTTTTTGCATATTTTGTATTATACTGCAGTGCTAATTACCCACATACCTTCTGAGCTAGGAAAGGCTAAGGCAATGCCTATTACCCACATACCTTCTAAGGATTAACTCCATCTTTTTTCACAATGTGTTGAACAGGAAAATTCAATTGCCTTAGTTCAGTTTTAATTTAATTTATTAATATTTATTATGGTTATATCAAATATTTTTATTAGTTTAATTTATATTTTAAAATAATTTAAATCTCTTATTGGATTACTCCTAGTCCTAGGTAGGTACCTGTCTCTATCCTCCCTCCCCCACCACTTTCTCTCATTGAATCTCCTGGAGTTCAATAGTTTTTTATAACAAAATTTATATTAGTTTTAAAATTAAAAATACAAAATTATAATTGTTTAACAATTACTCCATTTACATAAAAGCCTGCATTGGACAAACGTCAATTTATTTATATTTTTTGTTCATGAGAAATATAATTAAAAAAATAGAAAAATAAAAAGCGGAAGATATTCTCATGTTGTGTTTTACTTGCTTTATACTTTATAGTATATTAATTCAGACTCATCATTATTCAACTACATATTGTGACTACCAACAACCATAATAATGAAAATATATAAAAAAATAAAGTAAGAAGCAAATAACCAATAAAATAAATAAATTTATACCTCTAAACTTACCAAATTTTTATTTTAAATAATTTCAAATATAGATTTTTTTTTTTAATAAATACGTCGAACTTTTATGAATATATTTTTTTATAGAATAATGCTAATTAAAAATTTATTATAAAAATAAAATTATTAATAGTGGGAAGAAAAAAAAGAAAAAGATAGACGTGGAATGAGTTAAAAAATTGAAGATAGTGTCGTAGATTTGAAGGTAGGCAAAGAGGTATTTATTTTTGGCAAAAAGAGGTGAATCAAAATAATTAATGAACTAAGAATTACAACAAAAAAGAAAAAGGAAAAGGAAAAGACCACAAAAGCCCTCACGAGAGAAAGAAGAAGCGGGGCCCAGTGTAAATGTTGGATGGCCACGTGGCAAAATCGTAGACGTGGAATCCACGTTGACGCAGTTGATCATGTTTCAGTCTTAGAGAGAGAGAGAGAGAATGTAAAAAGATTGAAATGAAATGGAAAATGGAAGTGTTTAGAGGAGGAAGAAGGTGAAAGAAAGGAAGTATATAGAGCGAGAAAGAAGGCGTGGAGTGGCTGTCCAAAAACAAAAAATCGCAGAAGAGAGAGAGATTTTGAAGTGGTGGCTGTGGCTGTGGCTGTGGCTGTGGCTGTGGCCGTGGCTGTTTTGTTTTGTTTTTTTTCTTTTCTCCGTATTGTTTCCTTTCTCTAACGGAAATCCGCGTTTTGTTACTGCCATCGATTGATTAAGGGATATCATTACATTTCTGGGAAAAAGATATATTATATTTTTTTTTCAAAGAAGCAGTGGAAATCGGAATCAATATAGGTTTCTGTTGTGTTCTAGATCTTGCCGTGTCAATTTGATCGATTGGAAAAGGAGAGGAGAGGAGACATTTAGAGGAGCTGGGTTGGTTTTGATTTTGTGAGGCATTTTGAGGAATTTGGAGCTGGTGGGGTTGTTTGAGGATATCCTTCTAGGTTGGCCTAGAAGGGTTCCGATCTGGTTAGAGAGGAAGCACCCGGCGGCGGATGAAAACGGAAGGCTCGCATGGTTCAAGGATCCTAAAGCAAAACGATGAAATGGGTTACATTGCTTAAGGACATCAAAGAGAAGGTCGGGTTAACTCCGTCTCATGGTTCTGCTCCCTCTGCTTCCTCTTCTTCTTCCGTACACTCTTCCTCCGCCCATGATAATCATGCGCCCTACTCAGCTCGTCGCCCTGACTCCGCTTCATCTCCTGCAAGGTCTTTCTATTTCTTTCTTAATTTAATCTGCCCAAAATCGCTGTACTTTTGTTTTTTATTCCGTGGGTTTTGGATGGGAATGATGAATTGAGTTCCTGGTTGAATTCAAATTTCATGTGTGTCGTTGGCAGGAACAGTGTCTACTATTTTTGATTTAATGTTCGTTTCCTGTTCTTGGCCTTCCGTGTTGCTTGTGTCGATGGTGAATGAATCTGTCATTTGATTCGTGGTGTGATTATTTGAAATTTGTTTGACGTGCGCAGAATTTACTTATATTCCATACCATTTCATTTTTTGAACACTGTTTGTTACTGTTAATGGTACTCCTGCGATGCCCCAAAATCTATACCATTGTTGGCTCTGATATGTTTATGTGGTTTTCCTGTGAGATATAACATTCTTAGGGAGTTCATGTTAGCTGGAAATTAAGGATTTGCACCTTCATCCATGTGTCAAAACCCACTCTTCTCTATATTAACAAAAGTTGAAACGATAAATACTTTAGAAAACTTCTGTCTGGCTGACTCCCATTATTACCTTCTTTTGGGTGTTGTTGTCGTGAAGGAGAAATAGACTAATTCAGCTACCTTGTGTTTCTTTTAGCATTTGATTTTGAAAAAAAAAAAAAAAAAAAAAA
>NW_019272029.1:1144937-1169845 GCF_002738345.1 Cucurbita maxima | reverse complement strand
TTTAAAAAAAAAAAAAAAAAAAAAGATAAAAAAAAAAGTCCACAAACATGCTAGGTGATAAACTCAAAGCTTACTTAAAGCATTTGAACCAATCACAAACTTTGGAGCTCTCACTTGTATTATGCTAGCAATACTAACTTCAATCGTTAGGCTAAACAGGATGGGAAGAAGTTATATGGAAACTTAGCTTACATCAAAATGGATGCGGTGGATTTGTGCATCATTTAACACTGTGCATGCAAAATTTTCTGAAAAATGAAAATCATGTGCAAGAATCACTTGTTTTGTCCTTTTATTACAGTAAGATCACAGTGTTAGAATTGGGGTAGAAGCTCATGTTTGTTAAAATTGAAAACAAGTGTCATGGACTGATAATGCTGAGTTTGATAAAAGAAATGTTGGTCAATAGAACATGGTTTCTTAGGAGTCAACAAACTATTATTATTTCTAGCAACTTTGATTTCTACCCATTAGAAATGTTCTAAAAGGCGTTTGGTGTGTGATCGTTAGCTATGTCCTGGTTGTTTAACCCTCCTGTGGCAGCATTGTGATTTTTATTCTCCAACCATTACCGGGGTAGAGGTATTGTGAGTTTACTTCTTGTTTTGAACGAGCTTCATGGAGCATTAAGTACTTCTTCCTCTTTAGGTTTTAGAAGCCTATCATTTGACTTTGGTTAATATTCAGATGAAATTTGTGATTCCCTTTCTATTTTAGTTAGTGTAAGAGGTTATAGATGTATAGTGTTATGCCAAAAAACCGGTGCTGTCATTCTTTGCCTCCAAACCATTGGGTTTTAAGGCAATTTCTCGTAGACGGTGCACTTTGTTGTTTGAGATGTCTAATTGGATGTCTAAGAAGTTGAGGTTTTTGCCTTATTCGTGCACAGCAGAAGAATTGATGTATGTAAAGGAATTTTAATTAGTGTAAGTATTTGTTTGTATTTTTCGGTGGAGATAGTTTTAGAGGATAGGTGTCATTTTTGGTTGGTTGCTCCAGTTCTAATGGTATATGTTGTGACTTATGCTTGCTTTCTTCCCCCCATATATTTTGAGGTCAAGTTTGCGTTTAACTTTGGGACTTCGGATATTTTGGGGGAGTTATCAGTGCTTTTCACTTGCACTTCGGTTAGCTAATCTAAATGGGTTAGAAAAAGGGTCTATGGCTTCTGTTAATACTTTTTTAATTGTGCTAATTGAATTTGTCAATACATTCTAGTATTGATGGTACCTTTTATTTTTAAGCAGAAGCAGACATGAACTGGAATTGGACTTCAAGCGTTGTTGGGAAGAATTTCGGTCATCCAGCTCTGAAAAGGTGACTGACGACTGTACTAATTAATTGGTCTTTTTATGTTATTTGTTCTCCTCTCTGCCCCCCGAAACCCGACTCATATGCACCCACCCACAAGATAATGTATTGGCTGTGATAGACAACTGATATTGCTACCCTTTCTTCATCAACCATGCAGGACAAAGAGGCAGCCTTGAATATGACTGTGGATACTTTTTGTAGATTAGTGAAGCAACATGCTAATGTAGCTCAATTAGTTACTTTGTATGACTACCACTCCTGCCTTGCTCTCTTGACGTTGAATATTTCTTTTTGCGCTGGTATTTTGATTGATAAATCTTTTTTCGTTGTTCCTCTGTATCCAATTTAAATACTCGTCAATGAGAGTCTATATATTATACTTTTTTGTTTGATATAATGAACCTGTAGCTCTTATTTGTAACCTGCTTTATTTGGTGATAATGATATTAGAACTGCCTTGGCACCTCTATAAGAAAAAAAAAAAAAATTATTTTATATTTTTTTTTCGTCTAAGAACCAGTCATATTTGAAATTTATGCATAAAACTAAACCACCACAAATGATTATATATTCCAAAATCCATGGCTGGAGTCGCAATTGAAAGTTATGTCGGGTTCATGCATGTCTTGGATATAAGAATGTAATAACAAATGGTTCATCAACCTGAACTGACAGAACTTGGTGAAAGAGGTTTGAGATTCTTTTAGCGTTTAGATGGTACATGATGGAATCAGTCTTCTTAATCCCAAAAGCTTAAAGTATTTGGTTAAAAATTTTCAAATTTATTTATGGTGATTATCTGAGATTATTGTCTTGTCTTAGACTTCGGATTTATTATTAGGAGATTTCACTTTGACTATATAGGGTCAACTTGTGGAATTTTGATATTGAATTGAGGAGACAATCAATTAAGCGATTTGAGTATGGGATCAATTTCTTTGATATATTACATTTACCTGATATTTGAAAAGCCCAAATTCTAAGTTTAATGGTAGTCTAGTTTATGTTATTGTATGACAGAGTGTCATGAGCGTTGGTGTCTGGCTTAAACGTTTCTTTAATGACATATAGTCTTCTTTCTTTCGAGTTTATGACTGACTTTGAGGGTTTTGATGCACTACAGGATAGTCGAAACACATATATTCTCTTTTGTTGTGGGAAGAGCATTTGTTACAGATATTGAGAAGCTAAAAATCAGCAGTAAAACAAGGTCTTTGGATGTAGTAAAAGTACTAAAGTATTTTACAGAAGTTGCCGAGGTTTGCTCTACAGCGATTTGCTGCATCCAAATTACCAATTAAACATACTATTCAGTCAAACTTAAGTCATAACTTCTTTGCAGGATGTTATTTGTCCAGGTGCAAATCTGTTAACTGCAGTTGAAGTCCTTATATCTGGGGTATATTCCTTAAACTTTGGGAGATTCTATTTAAGTTCAGCATCTTTATTTTACATGAAAATTAATGTGATCTATTTATCTCTTATCATTCATTCTAGTGTCAGTGTGTATTGCTGTCCTATTGAGTACTTCAGTCTCTGATCTTTTCTCTGAATTTGTTTTCTTTCCCATTGTTGATAAAGTATCAATCTTAATTGACATATGAAGAAAACTTATGTAATATAATTGAAGTAACAAACATATTCAGGCAAAGATATTTGGTGGACAAGTATGCAGCCATATTTTCCTTTCATGACAATATTACTTTCATGAAATAAAGAGCTGTGGAATTTTATGGCTGTTTCGTTTATGCTATTAAACCAAGCAGTGCAGAGTCCTTCTTTAGAATCTTACTTTTCAGACAATCTTTTGCAGCCTATTGACAAGCAATCCCTTCTTGATTCGGGTATATTCTGCTGTCTAATTCATATTCTCAATGCCCTCCTGGATCCTGATGAAGCCAATCAGAGGGAAAGGACAGCTAGTTATGAAGAAAAATCAGTCTTAGGTGAAGATCACAATGGTCGTGGTGGACAAGGACGCCGGCTTGAGGTAACTTCTAATTTTTTTTCTTTTTTATTATTTTTTTTTTTGGCCATGTGCTTGTGTATGAGCAGTTGAACCTGATATAATGATGTATCATTTTTTTCCCTCTTTTTTTCATTTTTATTTCAGCTTAGAACATCCAAAACTGTTTTCTTGATATATATTTGGTATTTGGTGATTGTTAGATTTTTAATCTGAAAGATATTGGAAGTTAAAAAAATTTCATAGTTGTGTTTAGCATTTCCCTCTTCTGACATCTTGATGTTGATATTACTCATTTGGGATAAGAAACTATTTATTGGACGAGAAGGAAATACAAAAGGAAGGGGGAGAAAGCACGTCCTCCCATATGAAAGGAAATACAAAAGGAAGGGGGAGAAAGCACGTCCTCCATATGAAAGGAAATGATAGCCGATATTCCCAATCAGGTCCTCTTCTAGGGTGCAAGTTATCCACTTAAAAGTATCTACTCCCAAAGTAGCAACTTATCTTCTTGGGGTTTCTTCAATTTTAAAGGACTCACTGAATAACCATCAAGGCTTGATACTTTAGAGGATCTCAAACTCCTTCACAACCCTCCACATTTTCTCTTCTTCAAGGCCTCTGAAGCCAAGAACTATTCGTGGTAGGGATTGGACTTCAATCAGTCCTGTAAGGTAGAAACCTTCCACCTCTATAAAGAACCTGGAAAAACTAATCGCTGTAGCTTTTAGGTCCTTATGGCCCACCACATTTCTACCGTCTGTTTCTGCTGTCATTTCTTTCGTTCTAGATTGCAATATGGTAGAAAAATCTAGAGACAAGAGTTGGCTATTTAATTTAATCTCCCATTTTTTATCCCATTCTGAGCTATTCAAGCTTGCATGTCTGTCGCCATGGACAGTCCCCACTTTGAAAGGTATCCAGGAATTCTTACTTATTTTTCTTCCTCTCTTTCGTCTAAAGGATGCTCAATTAGTAGATACTTTAAGGGCATCAAAGTTTTTGTTCTGAGTTTTGAGATTTCTTTTTCTTTTGGATCACGTTGCTGGAGAGTTCCTTATTCTGTGCCTTACTATTATTCTTAATGAGTTTTATGGGAGGATGATCAATCTTTGTGGAACTGCAAGCATTCGGAGGGAGAACATGATTTAATGAAGCCATTTTTTGGAAGATTTTTGGGGCTTGTAGCCTTTTGCGGTTGGGCATTTTTGAGTTGGCTCTCCTTTTCAAAATTTGATTATGCTTCTATAGGTTTCAGTTTTTGGTCAGTATATTCTGGTTGTTTTAGGCTTTCTTTTCAGCTTCGAAGATCAATGTTCTTCCATTTCCCATGGCTCCTCCCTCCTGTTTATTTTGTTCAGGACTCAGTGGTCTTGGCTTCTATTTCGTTGTTTTGGTTGGATTATTGTTTTTGGTTCTTTGATGAAGAGGACATCGTTTTATTTGGATTGTTATTTATATCCTTTGTAATCCTTCTCGGTGTTTCTTTTCATTCCTTTGTAGAGTTCTGTATCTTTTGAACATTAATCTCTTTCATTATATCTATGAAAAATTCTCGTTTCTGGTTTAAAAGAAAAAACATGCACTTTATGTTCCGGTGTAAAATTTTATATTTCTTTGCTTCCTGCTTCATTTTGGCTTATGCTTTTGATGATCTTACCTATTTTCATGTTTCTCATGTAGGTCGAGGGTAGTGTTGTTCATATCATGAAGGCACTAGCCACCCATCCATCAGGTGCCCAGAGTTTGATCGAGGACGATTCCCTTCAGATGCTTTTTCAGATGGTTGTAAATGGGTCTTTGATAGCCTTCTCTCTGTATAAGGAGGGTCTTGTTCCACTGCACAATATTCAACTTCATAGACATGCTATGCAGGTAAGCTAATTGAATATTGCTTGCATCTTTTATGTTAATGTTATTCATTACAGTATATTTTTTATGGATTTTTTTTTTAATTTTATTTGTGGAAGTCTAGCTTCTCACATGCATTTTTCTCATTGTTTAGATATTATATTCAGATGTGCCTTTTCTTCTTTCTGATGAACTTTTCAGATTTCTAATCTTCTTCTGGTCAATGACAGTGGAAGTACTGCCAAATATATACGCAAACATCACTTGGTATGTATTTTGCATGATATACAGACATTTTAATTCTTGAATATTAGCACTTGAAGTCATTGAAATATGTAAATCTTTCTTTGTCGCCAGAAAAAATCCTCATTTTTTTTGCACATGTTTGTAAGATGTAGGATCCTAACCATTTTCTTGAGCATTGTATCTGATCCTAATAAAGGACACGAGTCCAACTTCAAGAATAGGGGTAAATGAAAGTGAGGAGCAGCTAAAATTTTCCTTGGCAGTGGTAATGGGATTTGGAACACGTGGTCGAGTGAATGAAGTTTCTATAACTTCGTCTTATGGTGGCTTGGCCATGAATTGTATAAGAAAGAACGATGGGTTGTTGGAAAAATTGCCTTGAGATTTCCAGTAGAACAACGTGAATTAGGCATGAGGTGATGGATAACTATTATAGGCTAATAGATTTTGTTTGGTTTTTTCATGGTGGACTATCTTGGAGAAAAAAAGACGTTTTCTCTAGGTTTTTTTCTTTAAGAATTGGTAATGGCGAGAGTATATATATATCAATATATATATATATATATATATATTTCCTCTAAAGTAGAGACCACAAGAAGGCTTCAAGTGACCTCGTGGAGTCTCCGTTCAAAATGTAGTTAGTGTCAGGGATGAGGGGAAGATTTTTCCTTTTCTTTTTAAGGACAGGGTCCCCGCCCGTGATCCATGATTCTTGATTTTTTAAATCATTAATCTATGTTTATAACCTTCTTTATTGAGTTATAAATTTAAAATATTAAATAATTTATATAGTTTAATTATATAGATTAGTAAACTATTTGGATGCCTATTTTTTTTTTAATAAAAAATATATATAGTTTTAGTGTATTTATTTTAAAATTTAATATTGAATAACCCCAGCTTCCCCAAATCGGGAATAGGGTCGGGACGACATTATATATTTTTCCACAAAATTGGGTATGGGGAGGGCATCCACAATTCTACCCCCACACTGTTCCATCTGTAGTATGGAGAAGTGTCTTCCCAAAAAGTAGTCTGGCCAAAACTGAGTGCAGAAACTTACACAAAAATACCCCAACTTTTGACAATAAAAGATGATGGTTAAATATAAAATAAATTTACAACCTACTTGAACAAGTCCTGTTCTAAAATTCCATGATGAATGCATTAAAATGCAACGCAATCCTCACATCTTCGCACTAATTATAAGCCCAAAGACGTACTATTGTTTTTTTCTTGATTCCTATGGATATGGAAGTCAAAACAATGAGGTCCTCCCTGTGCGAAAATGGTGGAGACAGGACTTTTGGGAAGAACCATTGCCCTCTTGGATTCTTTGGCCTAGTTGTATGCTTTGTTGTTTACCTTTCATTCCATCTGCTTAAATTTTCTAGTTTATCAGAAGCATGTGATTGTCATTATGGTGATTCTTTGTGCAGATAAAAATTCTTTTAATGGCAGTGAAGGATTACAATCCTAACTGTGGTGACTCTGCTTATACTATGGGGATAGTGGACTTGCTACTTGAGTGCGTGAGATTGTCACATAGGCCTGGTAAGTAACTTGTCTTTTGATCATTAACTCGACCAATTTAGTAACCAGCCTGATAGGTTTGATGCATCCGTGATATTAATGTCACAAAGATTTGTCTTAATAAAAACATTTCTTCTAAATCTTTGGCAATTTTAATTACTATAGCTAGTGTACGTTTAATACTTTTAACTGCTGCTTTTGTTGCAATTTTAACTTGCAGAGGCCAGTGGTATAAATCTCAGGGAGGATATACGCAATGCTCACGGTTATCACTTTCTTGTCCAGTTTGCATTGACTCTTTCTACATTGCCAACGGGTCCAGCTTCTCAGTCTATAAAATCTAGTCCACCACATGATCACATTCAAGCTGCATATGTATCCCAAATAAGTGATAAAGAAAAGCAAGATTATATGGAACGAGATGCCTCTTCCCTGCAACTTTCCCCTACATTGTCAAGGTTGCTTGATGCTCTGGTAAATCTAGCCCAAACTGGTCCGCAGGAATCTGAGTGTTCATCTACCGGAAAAAGATCTAAATCTACTCATTCCAGAAGCACTGACCATAGCAGAAGCAAAACATCCTCGTCTGATCGGATTACTGATGATCTTTGGGAGGAAGGCAATAATAAAGTAAAAGATCTAGAAGCTGTTCAAATGTTGCAAGATATTTTCCTGAAGGCAGATAACAGAGAATTGCAGGCCGAAGTTTTAAATAGAATGTTCAGAATATTTTCTAGTCATTTGGAAAATTACAAGTTGTGCCAGCAGTTACGAACCGTTCCACTTCTCATCCTGAATATGGCTGGTTTTCCTTCATCATTGCAAGAGATTATTTTAAAAATTCTTGAATATGCTGTCACTGTTGTGAATTGTGTACCCGATCAGGAATTGCTTTCACTGTGTTGTTTGTTGCAGCAGCCAATAATGTCGGAATTAAAGCACACCATACTTTCCTTTTTTGTAAAACTGTTGTCATTTGACCATCATTATAAGAAGGTCCTGCGAGAAGTTGGTGTGCTGGAGGTTTTGTTGGATGATTTGAAGCAGCACAAGTTTTTTCAGGGTCCTGACCAGCGTGTTGGTAACTTTCCCCAACCATCCAGCAACAGCAGCTTCAAGAAGCATTTGGACAATAAGGACACAATTCTTGCTTCACCCAAGTTGTTGGAGTCTGGTGTCTCTGGGAAGTTCCCTATTTTTGAAGTTCAGAGTACTGCTACTGTTGCATGGGATTGTATCGTCTCCTTACTGAAGAAAGCTGAAGTCAGTCAAATGTCATTTCGATCATCTAATGGTGTGGCCATTGTCCTTCCATTTCTAGTATCTAATATACATCGTCAAGGGGTTCTCAGGCTGTTGTCGTGTTTGATCATAGAAGATACTGCGCAGGTACTATCTTCTTAAAATGGTGTCGTAATGAATGGCCATTTGGACATAAATCTCATTCCTCGCTTTTCATGTATAAATTATTTACAAAGTTAGTTAATATTGCCTAAACGAGTGTGTTTATATTACAAAATTTGATTTTTTTCCTTTCTTCTTACCAGGCTCATCCCGAAGAATTAAGTGCCATTGTTGAAATTCTGAAAAGTGGAATGGTCACCAGCATTTCAGGATCTCAATATGGGCTACATAGTGAGGCAAAATGTGAAACAATGGGGACCTTGTGGCGCATTCTGGGAGTTAATAATTCTGCACAGAGGATCTTTGGTGAAGTGACTGGGTTTTCTCTTTTGCTTACTACACTTCATAGTTTTCAAAGAGGAGGTGACTCATATCAGTGTCCAGTTGAGGATCGAATCAAGGTATTTAAGTACTTAATGCGTGTTGCGACAGCTGGAGTGCATGATAATGCTTTGAACAGGACAAAACTGCACACAGTTATTTTGTCTCAAACATTTAGTGATCTTCTGTCTGAGTCTGGCCTGATATGTGTGGAGTTCGAAAGGAAAGTCATACAGTTACTGTTGGAAGTTTCTCTTGAGATGGTTCTACCACCATACTTCAAATTAGAAGATGCTCCATCATCAAGTTCTATGGAGAACAATTCATCCAGTTTTAACTTAATAACTCCATCGGGTTCCTTTCATCCTAATAAAGAACGTGTATACAATGCTGGTGCTATTAGGGTTCTCATCCGTTTGCTATTGCTCTTTACTCCCAAGGTACAGTTGGAAGTTCTTGGCATCATTGAAAAGCTTGCTCGTGCTGGCCCCTTTAATAAGGAGAATCTCACCTCAGTAGGTGTGCATTAATCATACTGGCCTTTTTAATTAATCAGACCTAGTTTATGTTCTTGCAGTCTGACTTTGTTTTTGTTTTTGTTTTTTTTCTTTTTCTGGAATGTTAAGGCTGCGTGGAACTTCTATTGGAGACAATTCGTCCTTTCCTATTGGGATCATCTCCATTACTTGCATATACACTGAAGATAGTGGAAGTTCTTGGGGCATATAGGTTGAAATTTATGACACGTTACTTTTTCATATTATACGACTAATTCAGTTTAGTATTTGTTCAGTTTTTCTATTGTGAGTAATTTCTGTTTCCTCGTGATAGGTTATCTGCGTCAGATCTTCAAATGCTAATTAGATTTGTTCTCCAATTGAGAATTCTGAAGTCGGGTCATATTCTTATTGACATGATGGAAAGGTTGGCTCATATGGAAGATATGGCATCAGAGAGTCTTGCTATGGCACCATTTATAGAGATGGATATGAGTAAGATTGGGCATGCCTCTATTCAAGTATCTCTTGGAGAAAGATCATGGCCTCCAGCTGCTGGTTACTCTTTCGTTTGCTGGTTTCAATTCAACAATTTCCTTAAATCTCAAGGAAAAGAGTTTGAACTCTCAAAAGTAGGCTCGTCAAAGAGATTGACTTCCAAAAGTGCTCATCCCCAGGAGCAGCAAATTCTCCGTATATTTTCTGTTGGTGCTGCAAACAGCGACAATACATTTTATGCCGAGCTTTATCTGCAGGAGGATGGTATTCTAACCCTTGCCACTAGCAACTCTTCCTCACTATCATTTTCTGGTATTGAGCTTGAGGAAGGCAGATGGCATCACCTTGCAGTTGTTCACAGCAAACCAAATGCTCTAGCTGGACTATTCCAAGCTAGTATTGCTTATGTGTATCTTAATGGAAAGCTGAAACACACTGGGAAACTGGGCTATGCACCCTCTCCTGTCGGAAAACCTTTACAGGTCAACATTGGTACCCCTGTTGCGTGTGCTAAAGTTAGTGACATGCATTGGAAGCTCCGCTCCTGCTATCTTTTCGAAGAAGTGCTTACTCCAGGTTGCATATGTTTCATGTACATACTTGGTAGAGGATATAGAGGGATTTTCCAAGACACAGATCTTTTGCGTTTTGTGCCAAACCAGGCTTGCGGTGGTGGCACCATGGCTATTTTAGATTCATTAGATGCTGACTTAGCTTTGACCCACAATATGCAGAAGCATGAGGGCGCAAACAAGTTGGGGGATACAAGGGGAGATGGTAGTGGGATAGTTTGGGATATGGAGAGACTAGGGAATCTTTCCTTACAGCTCTCAGGAAAGAAATTAATATTCGCATTTGATGGAACATCAGGCGAAGCGATGCGAGCATCAGGAGTTTTATCTATGCTCAATCTAGTAGATCCCATGTCGGCTGCTGCTTCTCCTATTGGGGGTAAGAAACAAAGTTAGACAAACTAAGTTTTGCATTCAAGTTCAAATTTTTGCTATGGATTATTCTGAAAGCAGTTGGGTTTTGTAATAACATCGTTGCAAGATTTTTGTGGGTAAGAAACCAAGTTGATGAACATAAGTTTTACATTTAAGTTGAAATTTAACTGTGGTTTGTGCTGAAAGTAATTGGGCCTTGTATTGATGAAGATATTACATTATTGAAGGATTATGTTCACTCTTTTTTTCTTTGGAATGTTTTCTTCAGGTATTCCCCGTTTTGGACGCCTTCATGGAGATGTTTTTATTTGTAAGCAATGTATAATTGGTAACACTATACGTCCGGTTGGTGGGATGACTGTTATCCTTGCCCTTGTTGAAGCTTCTGAGACAAGGGATATGCTGCACATGGCCCTAACATTACTTGCATGTGCACTTCATCAAAATCCGCAGAACGTAAGAGACATGCAAACGTACAGAGGATATCATTTACTGGCTCTTTTTCTGCACCGACGGATGTCACTGTTTGACATGCAGTCACTAGAAATCTTTTTCCAGATTGCAGCATGTGAAGCTTCATTTGCGGAGCCAAAAAAGTTGGAAAGTGTTCACACTAATTTCTTGTCAATTAGTTCTTTTCGGGAGACCAGTTATGATGAGCTTAGTTTATCAAAATTGCGTGATGAAGTTTCC
This sequence comes from Cucurbita maxima, assembly GCF_002738345.1. Lineage (NCBI taxonomy): Eukaryota > Viridiplantae > Streptophyta > Magnoliopsida > Cucurbitales > Cucurbitaceae > Cucurbita > Cucurbita maxima. Next base: position 1,158,575 of record NW_019272029.1, on the reverse strand, counting down.
TCTAACGGATCACATGGTGACTTGGATGATTTTTCTGCTCTGAAAGATTCATATAGTCATATTTCAGAGCTAGAAAATCCTGAAGTACCAGGTGAAACTTCAAATTGTGTTGTATTGTCAAATCCAGATATGGTTGAGCATGTCCTACTTGACTGGACATTGTGGGTAACAGCACCCGTCACAATCCAAATTGCCCTCCTGGGTTTTCTCGAGCATCTAGTCTCGATGCACCGGTACAGGAACCACAACCTTACAGTTCTTCGCCGAATCAACCTTGTTCAGCATTTATTAGTGACTTTGCAGCGGGGGGATGTTGAGGTTCCTGTGTTGGAGAAATTAGTTGTCTTGCTTGGAGTCATTTTAGAAGATGGTTTTTTGGTTTCTGAATTGGAGCTTGTAGTCAAGTTTGTGATCATGACATTTGATCCACCTCAACTGACATCAAAGCGTCCAATTTTGCGGGAGTCCATGGGAAAGCATGTGATTGTGAGAAATATGTTGTTAGAAATGCTTATTGATTTGCAAGTGACTATAAAATCAGAAGATCTGCTAGAGCAATGGCATAAAATTGTTTCATCCAAGTTGATAACATATTTTCTTGATGAAGCTGCTCATCCTTCTAGCATGAGATGGATCATGACACTTCTTGGCGTATGTCTTACCTCCTCACCTACGTTTGCACTTAAGTTCCGTACAAGTGGAGGTTATCAAGGTTTGGTGCGTGTCCTTCCCAATTTCTATGATTCCCCTGATATATATTATATCCTTTTCTGCCTGATATTTGGAAAGCCAGTTTATCCTAGACTACCTGAAGTCCGGATGCTAGACTTTCATGCCCTTATGCCAAGTGACGGAAGTTTTATGGAACTGAAATTTGTGGATCTTCTGGAACCTGTAATTGCAATGGCAAAATCCACGTTTGATAGGTTAAGTGTTCAGACAATGCTTGCCCACCAAAATGGTAATCTTTCCCAGGCTAGTGCTGGCCTTGTAGCTGAACTTGCAGAGGGGAATGCAGACAATGCGGGAGAGCTTCAAGGTGAAGCTCTGATGCATAAGACGTATGCTGCTCGTCTAATGGGTGGGCAGGCATCAGCCCCTGCTGCTGCAACCTCTGTCCTTAGGTTTATGGTTGATCTGGCAAAAATGTGCCATCCTTTTTCTGCAGTTTGCAGACGAACAGATTTTTTTGAAAGCTGTGTTGACCTTTACTTTTCTTGTGTCAGGTTTGTCTTTGGATACCATTCTCAATTGCTCTTACTTTGCTTCATTTTTGTTTAAAAAGTTCCAGGCACAGTCTCATTGAATGGTGTTTTTACTGACTTAGATTTTCCTTGATCACCATCCTACAGGGCTGCTTGTGCTGTGAAGATGGCTAAAGAGCTATCATTAAAGACTGAGGACAAGAACTCTAATGATTGTGATGATGCTAGTAGTTCACAGAACACCTTCACTAGCATGCCACAGGAACAAGATTTGTCTGTGAAAACGTCCATCAGTGTTGGAAGTTTCCCTCAAGGGCAGGCAAGTACTAGCTCTGATGATACTGTTGCGCCACAAAATGAGTCTAGTCATAAAGAGGTGAATAATACTATTCCTTCTCCTCAACTGCCAAGAAAAGCAGAGCACGATTTTCAAGTTGCTGAGAGCTTAGAAGGTGAAAATATTGACCAGGAGTCTGTCACGTCCAGTACAAACGAGTTTAACATCAGAACAAGAAAAGACGCTGTGGAACCCTCACAACCAATTGATTCTCATAGCTCTGTTTCTCTAAATCTAATTGATTCTCCTATCCTATCAGAGAAATCTAATTATCGAGTCCCTCTCACACACTCATCATCTCCAGTTATTGCATTGACATCTTGGCTTGGGAGTTCAAGTAATAGTGAATTAAAACCTCCTTCAGTTGCTCCACCATCTGTGGAATCTTTTGCATCAGCCGTAGCATTTGATCCATCGTCAGATCTGAAGTTTACTTCTCAAGGACATCCAGCTGCAAATACTTTCTTTTCAGTTAGCCCTACACAACTTCTTGAAATGGATGATTCTGGTTATGGAGGTGGTCCTTGTTCTGCTGCTGCTACTGCAGTCTTGGATTTTATGGCTGAAGTTCTTTCAGATATTTTGACCGAGCAGATTAAGGCAGCACCAGTCGTAGAGAGCATCTTGGAAAATGTTCCTTTATATGTTGATACAGAATCTATGTTAGTCTTTCAGGGTTTGTGTCTTAGCAGACTGATGAACTTCCTTGAAAGGCGCCTTCTGCGGGATGATGAAGAAGATGAAAAAAAACTGGACAAAATTCGCTGGTCTGCAAATTTAGATGCATTTTGCTGGATGATTGTTGATCGTGTATATATGGGTGCCTTTCCTCAACCTGCTGGTGTGCTAAAAACTCTTGAATTCTTGCTTTCTATGTTGCAACTGTCAAACAAGGATGGTCGAATAGAAATATCTCCTTCTGGAAAAGGTCTTTTATCTATTGCAAGAGGAAACAAGCAACTTGATGCTTATGTACATTCAATTTTGAAGAATACCACTCGAATGATATTGTATTGCTTCCTCCCATCATTCTTGACCTCAATTGGAGAAGATGGTCTCCTTTCTAGCTTGGGCTTACTAATGGAACCCAAGAAAAGATCATTCAATTCATCATATCATGATGATTCTGGAATTGACATCTGCACCGTCTTACAGTTATTAGTTGCTCACAGAAAAATTATCTTCTGCCCAAGCAATGTTGATACTGATCTAAATTGCTGTCTTTGTGTCAATTTAATAACTCTACTTCGTGACTCCAGGCAATATGTTCAGAACATGGCAGTTGATGTTGTCAGATATCTTCTGGTGCATCGACGGCCTGCCTTCGAGGATTTTCTCGTGGCCAGATCAAACTTTGGACAGTCTTCGGATGTCTTACATGGAGGCTTTGACAAATTGCTGACTGAAAACTTGTCTGACTTCTTCGACTGGCTTCAGACCTCTGAACCGATGGTAAATAAAGTAATGGAAAACTGTGCTGCTATAATGTGGGGGCAGTATATTTCTGGATCTGGAAAATTTCCTGGAGTGAGGATAAAGGCAATAGAGGGTCGACGTAAGAAGGAGATGGGGAGAAGATCTCGAGATATTTCTAAGTTGGATATGAGACACTGGGAGCAAGTTAAAGAGCGGAGGTATGCTCTGGACTTACTTCGCAACTCAATGTCTACCGAATTAAGAGTACTTCGTCAGGATAAGTATGGATGGGTTCTCCATGCTGAGAGTGAATGGAAAAGTCATCTCCAGCAACTTGTTCATGAGCGCGGTATATTTCCAATATCCATATCTTCTGTGAAAGAAGATTCTGAATGGCAGCTCTGTCCTATAGAGGGTCCATATAGAATGCGCAAGAAACTAGAGCGTAGTAAATTGAAGATAGATACCATTCAAAATGCTCTTGATGGGAAGTTTGAACTGAAAGAAGCAGAGCTGATAAAAGGAGGAAATGGCCTTGATGCTTCTGATAGAGATACAGAACCCTATTTTCATCTTTTAAATGATAATGCCAAACAGAATGATTCGGATAGTGACCTGTTTGAAGAACCTTTGTTTGAATCAGATGATGTCAGGGATGAAGCATCTGTTAAAAATGGATGGAATGATGATAGAGCTAGTAGTGCAAATGATGCAAGTCTTCACTCTGCACTTGAGTTTGGCGCCAAGTCTAGTGCTGTTTCTATTCCACTAGCAGAGAGCATACAAGGAAGATCTGACCTAGGATCCCCTAGACAATCATCTTCTACCAAAATCGATGAGGTAAAAGTTAGCGATGATAAATATGTAAAAGAATTACATAATGATGGTGAGTACCTTATCAGACCATATTTGGAGCCTCTTGAAAAAATACGATTTCGCTATAACTGCGAGCGAGTCATTGGTCTCGACAAACATGATGGTATCTTCCTGATTGGTGAACTTTGCCTGTATGTGATTGAGAATTTCTACATCAATGACTCTGGATGCATTTGTGAGAAAGAATGTGAAGATGAACTGTCGGTTATTGATCAGGCTTTGGGTGTAAAGAAGGATTGTATGGGAAATATGGATTTGCAGTCCAAGTCAACGTCGTCTTGGGGAGGTACAGTTAAGTCATGGTCTGGAGGAAGAGCATGGGCCTATAGTGGTGGTGCTTGGGGAAAGGAGAAAGTAGGCAGCAGCGGTAATCTACCTCATCCTTGGCGTATGTGGAAGCTCGACAGTGTTCACGAGATTTTGAAGCGAGATTATCAGCTGCGACCAGTTGCTGTTGAAATATTCAGCATGGATGGATGCAATGATCTCCTGGTCTTCCACAAAAAGGAGAGAGAAGAAGTCTTCAAAAATCTTGTTGCCATCAATCTTCCTAGAAACAGCATGTAGGAATAAACTATCAATATCTAATCCATCCATTGCTATAACTTTTGCCTTGTCTATTGGTACTTATAATGCACAGTCACTTCTTATTTGAAACTTCTGACATGAACTTATCCTTCTCTCAGGTTGGACACTACAATCTCTGGAACAACCAAACAAGAGAGCAGCGAAGGCAGTCGTCTTTTTAAGATAATGGCCAAATCATTTTCTAAACGGTGGCAAAATGGTGAAATAAGCAATTTTCAATATCTTATGCATCTCAATACCTTGGCAGGACGAGGATACAGCGATCTTACACAGTATCCGGTGTTCCCTTGGGTCCTTGCTGATTATGAAAGTGAAAACTTGGACTTGACAAATCCAAAAACATTTCGCATGCTTGCTAAACCAATGGGTTGTCAGACATCCGAGGGAGAAGAGGAGTTTAAGAAAAGGTCAACCCTCTTATAGCTACTATGTTTAACATCTCATATTTGTGTTCAATCTACTTTGAAGATAATTTTTTTTTTTTTTTTACTGTTTTACGTTCACATTATGGTACTCTATAATGTGTTTTTACATCAGGTGTTCATGTAACTTTTTTTAACTTCGCCTTCAGATATGAGAGTTGGGATGATCCGGAGGTTCCAAAATTTCACTATGGTTCTCATTATTCTAGTGCTGGAATTGTCCTCTTTTATCTGCTACGGCTCCCACCATTTAGTGCAGAGAATCAAAAGCTTCAAGGAGGGCAGTTTGATCATGCTGATCGTCTTTTCAACAGCATTAGAGATACTTGGTTAAGCGCAGCTGGAAAGGGAAACACATCAGACGTGAAGGAGCTCATTCCAGAATTCTTTTACATGCCCGAGTTCCTCGAAAATAGGTTCAATCTTGACTTGGGAGAGAAACAATCTGGAGAAAAGGTTTCTACACTTTTTTTATTTGTTATTCTTCGTATCTAATATCTTTTTTTCTTACTTCTATGGCATACCCTTAAAAGTTGCTGACATATTATAGTTTATCACTGGATTGGTGGGGGTTTGACTGTGTGTGATGATGGGGAAGGAGTTGGAGCAATAAATTGTTAATTCAAAATGCTTCCAGCGTAAAGGAGAAACAAAACGGAACCAAAACCAACTGCTGTGTTAAGCAACTATTTTACAATCTTAAGAATCATCCCTTCTCCACCACATTGTTTATCATTAGACATGGTTTTTTTGCTAGGTTGGTGACGTTGTCTTACCTCCATGGGCCAATGGCAGTGCTAAGGAGTTCATCAGGAAACATAGAGAAGCATTGGAGTCTGACTTCGTTTCGGAAAATTTGCATCATTGGATAGACCTCATCTTTGGATGTAAACAGAGAGGGAAGGTGGGTTTTGATGTTGAGAGCCTTTGCTCTTCAATCTATGTCGTCTTTTAATTTTCTTGTAAAAACGACATCGAACTATTAAGCAGTCTCAAAGTTTAACTGTGTTACAACACTGCACTTCAGCAGTGGAGCATGTCACTTTATCTTCACCTCTGTTAACAGGAAAATTTCTTAACTGTTGGATGTTTTGCATTTGGCAGGCAGCAGAGGAAGCTACTAATGTTTTCTACCATTACACATATGAGGGGAGCGTGGATATAGATTCAGTGACTGATCCTGCAATGAAAGCCTCCATTTTAGCACAGATTAATCACTTTGGGCAGACACCCAAACAACTTTTCCTTAAGCCCCATGTCAAAAGGCGGGGTGACAGAAAGTTTCCTCATCCACTCAAGCATTCTAATCTCCTTGTCCCTCATGAAATTCGCAAGAGTTTGTCATGTGTAACCCAGATTGTCACTTTAAATGAGAAAGTTCTTGTGGCCGGATCCAATACGTTGCTGAAACCAAGATCATATACCAAGTATGTTGCATGGGGATTCCCAGACCGAAGCTTGAGATTTTTGAGCTATGATCAGGACAGACTCCTATCTACCCATGAAAATCTTCACGAGGGTAACCAAATTCAGTGTGCTGGGGTTAGTCACGATGGCCGTATTCTGGTAACAGGGGCCGATGATGGGCTGGTTTGGGTTTGGAGAATTACCAAACACGCGCCCCGTCTCGTTAGAAAATTGCAGTTGGAGAAGGCATTTTCTGCTCACACTGCAAAAATAACATGCCTTTACGTTAGTCAGCCTTACATGCTGATCGCCAGTGGATCAGATGATTGCACTGTCATTATATGGGATCTGAGCTCCCTGGTTTTTGTCAGGCAGCTTCCTAAGTTCCCAACTGCTGTCTCCGCAATTTTTGTCAATGACTTAACTGGGGAGGTTGTGACTGCAGCTGGAATTCTGCTTGCAGTTTGGAGCATCAATGGGGATTGCCTTGCAATGGTTAACACGTCCCAGTTGCCCTCGGATTCCATTTTTTCAATAACGAGCGGTACGTTTTCTGATTGGATGAATACAAATTGGTACGCAACGGGTCATCAGAGTGGTGCAGTGAAGGTGTGGCAAAAGGTTCATTACTCCAATCCTGCCTCCTCTCAGGTAAAATCTACTGGTAGTAGCATGGTTGGTCTGAATCTCGAAAATAAGGTACCGGAGTATCGATTGATTCTTCACAAGGTACTGAAATTTCACAAGCATCCAGTGACTGCGCTTCACCTAACAAGTGACTTGAAGCAGTTACTAAGTGGTGATTCCAGTGGCCATGTTGTTTCATGGGCATTGCCAGGTGAGAGCTTGAAAGCAGCTGCATTGAATCTGAAGTGAAATGACAATCAGGAATAGTGAAAATATCTCAAACTTTTCAAGTTGATATTTGATCTACTCTTCTTGGACAACCTTGTCGACGGTCTTGTCGTTGTCGTCCTTGTCTGCATGATCAAATACAATGTCAGATGTAAAATGACCGCAGGGCTGGCGAGGCGGTGAAACACGTGCAAAATCTGAAAAAATCCCACATGAAGAACATAATAGCATGAATGCTAATACTGAAATTGATGAAGAAGAGTATGAAGCAGGTTGTGGTGTATTTGGGAGCAGGCTGTAGGATTGTGTGATTGGACATGGTTTGTTGTATTTTCGGGGGAAATTTAGGAGCGTTCTCGGATTTTGAGCGAGAATGTTAGATTTTGCCCTTGGTGTTTTTGGGTGTAAATAGGTATTGATTGAGTGAGGGTGGTATGAGTATGTTGTTATGAAAGTGTATATAGGAGAGATGTGGGCTGTGAGCCTGATATGGCTCAGCATTGTCGGTCTGTTATGGCCCTCATTGTATGCGTTTTGGTTACAAGTTCTCTTGGTATGCTGCAATGGAACACTCCGTTTCTTTTATCAATTGTCATCAAATATGCAAGTTTTGAAATAACATTCTATGGCCTATGGTCTTTACTGTAGAAATCGCGACCCGACCAAAAATGAGTAAAAATGCATCACTTCTCCACGAAGATAATCAATTCGATCGTTGTGGGCAGACTATTATAGATTTCTCTAACCAGAGGGCCCATGAAGAATGTGGTTATGATCAGAGCGGGATTCAACACATAAATAAAGAGATCTATATACCTATCTTGACTCTGAAAACCTTTTAATTGCCACTCTACCAGAGATGATGGAAGAATTGATCGGAGAGAGAAGAAAGGAAATTTTGGATGATAACTTTGGTATTATAAAATTTTAATTGAATATTGGAGGGCATGGAGTTAGCGAACTTTTTCTTTTTCTTTTTCCCTTTCTCTTTTTACACTTTTTATTATATTGTTTCATCTTATTCTTTTGTTGGCAGATGGCCATGATCTTACAAAAACATGATCTTATTCTTTTTTTCTAATTTTTTTTTATTCTAAATTTTAATTTCAATTCTTAATTAGTTTCTCAATTTTTTAAAAAATAATCATAATATATTTTATATACCTGGGAAAAAAAGAAAAAAAAACATTTTTTACAATAAATTTGGTAAGTTTGTATCAATTTTAATCCTAATATATTTGAATAAATATATCAATTTACATCCAGCTAAACATTTCAAAAAGTGAAACAAAAACTTTATCACTTATTCAAATTATTGAAATCCACGGTTAAAATTCATTCAGTTTACCAAATTTAAAGTAAAAATCAAAGTTATGGATTATAATTGATACAACCTATCTAGTTTAGAATAAAAAATTTAACGACTAAATAAAAATACACAATAAAATATTTATTTTTCTAAAATTTAAACAACAAATAGATAATTTCACAGGCTTAAGATTTAAAACTTAAATTTAATCTTGATATTTTAATTTTTTTTAACTAAAATCTATTATTAAAAAAAAAAAAAAAACTAATACTAAGAAAAGAATCGATATTTTTAAAAAAATACTAGTTAAACATCTCCATCACCATCACTAATCTTAAAATATTAGGTAACAATTATTGATACTTTAAATTTTCATTAAATTACAATCAAAACTTTTCTAATTCAATTTCAACAGCATTATTAAATGAAAATAAAAAATGTTTATTACCTTACTTCGCATTGGATCGAAGGCTCGCTCCCATTCTGGACATGTGCCAATGGAAACCCTAACATGAACATATATATCTCTTCTTTATTTTTCTTAAAATTTCTAAATTTGGCTACAACTTTTTTTAGGGTAAAAATTTCCGATGAAAGAAAGATACAAATTCCCAAAACCCATACCAATTCTGAAAACAAATTGAGATTTCTAAAATTGGCTATCTAAATTTCTGAATTAATTCAATACAATAACAGAAAAAAGAATAATAATTGAATTCAAAATTAGGGTTACAAAAAATTAAGAGGAGAATCGTGATACCATGAGCAGGTGAAGCTACCACTATGATCCGATTCCGATGGACCGTTGTCGGGTGGCGGCGGAGAGTTCAGATTCAGATCATGCTGGCAGCTTTAACTGCTAGTGGCGCACGGCGGAGCACACGGCGGGGAGAGAGAGAGAGAGAGAGAGAGAGACATGGGTATAAAAGAGAAAAAGGGGTATAAATAGGTAGTTGGGCTCGGAAGGGATGGAATTTTGGGCGTAAATTAATTTAGTGATTTTGTTATTATTATATTACGTCAGAGAGTACATAAATAAATAAAGTAATAAAGTGTCCAAAGGGCACATGTAATTTTATTTTTTTTATAAAAAGAAATCTCCAGTATTAAACTAAAAAACTGATTTTTAATTAATTAATTGCTCACCTAGATCCTTAAACTCATAGATATGAAAATATTAACATATTTGATATATCCTTCCAATATTAACTGATATATTGACTAATTCAAATTAACAAATTTTGACATAACTGCTTTTAAATTACTTAATTCCAGGCAAAGGATTCAAAATGAAGTGTAATTGTTCTTACCAGTTCCAACCTTCTCTGGGCTCCTCCTTCTTCCAACAGTAACCTAAAAGTATGCATTCAGTCATAAATTAGTTGGAGTTGATACTTCAAATTATATACCCACCGACATACACGAGTGGGAGAAAGTAGAAAACAGGGCCCTAAATTATAACAGGATCAACAAAACGATCAAAAGCTTATACAATCTGATTTGATATTGAAAGCATAAAGAACACCACATAAAACAGTTGAGATTGTCTTCAAAATGGGCACCACTCTCTGGTTTCAACTCTTATGATAATTGCTGTTTTTTTGCCATCATTTTGTCTTTGGAATTCGAACTTCTTTTCTTCTCTCCCTCTCTCTCTTTCATATCCACTTTTCCCTCTACTATTCTTGGGGTTTAGGGTTTATGACATCGTTACTGTTTTGGATAAATTATTACTCCAATAAATACTCCCTATATATATAGTATTAAAAGACTATTAATTCCTAAAAAAAAAGTACTCACAAATACGTAATTTGATCTTTATTTCATCAAAATACACCACTCATCAAACTTTCATGATAATTAATTCCGATAATTTATCTATAAAAAATGTGGCCCACTTTCATTCAACCGCACTCCTCAAACAAAAGTACAAGTGTATCATTTTTTACTATGCTTTCAAATAGCCTCATTCCTTTTTCTTCAAATGTAAAAAGGAGTCTTAATCATCTTTTACTATACCTTCGAGAAGCCTCACTCCTTTTTCTATTGGAATTCTTTGTTCGACATTTGAAGGTTTTATTGACATAGCTAAGTTTAAAACATAGCTTTGATACCATATTAAATGAACACAACTCTACACAATAATATAATATTATCCTTTAAGTATAAGCTCTTTATGAATTTGTTTTAGACTTCCTCAAGTCTCATTCCAATAGAAATTCCCATAATCATTCTTTAAATTGGCAAACGTGGAACTTTCATCCAACCAAATAAACACAAAATTTATGCTATAAATTCATTATTTATAATCTAAACTATGGAAAGCATATGTACATTGTTATGAACAATACTTACACACATGAAATTGATGGGACTCATATCTATTCGTTAAAATTTAATGTCGTGTTTGAGAAAATCATACTTCTAATCGTTCAATTAATATTTTTTTTCAAACTAATTTTGAAAATGCTAAATGTGATTTAATCCAGTAATAACCATTCCCGAACATGTCATAAATCCAATTTGACTCTTGATTGGAAACGAAATATCTAAAAAGCAAAGCTCATACCAACTTCAACTGACCTGTGCTTATAACATATAAAAAAGATGGAAACGGAGATAATGTACAAACTCATTATTATCCGAAATCATGATAGCATGGCCAACCTTAACAACTTTAAGAAGGAAAAGAACTTGTTATTTCGAATAGAAAAAACAAACGGATATGATCTCAGTCATAATATCACTCAGAAACTTGCATGGAATGTGAAGAAAAACAAGGAGTTAATCTACAGAGCGGCTGGACCCAGCGAAAAGTTGAACAAATCTGAAACCTAACGAGAAACTCTAGACATGATTTAGATCCAATAGAAAAATGAAGAGAGTCAGCCAACCACAGCATAAAGCCGTACAAGCAAAAGCACATTTAAAAACATTAGGCCAAAAAACAACAGAGCAACAGGACGGTGGTTCCCCACCACCAAGCACCGGCAGGAAAAGCATGCTTTGGCAGCAAATAAAAGCAAAAGTGAAAGAAATTCAACTCTCTAAACAAAACAAGCAAACAAACAAAAAAGAAGCAACAAACAATAAAATAAAGAGAAAAGCAGAGAGGATAAAAGTTGCGATTGCACGCCTAGCAACAAGCCTATAACCGATTCAATAATAAAACTAACAACAAAAGCGAATCGAAGCGAACCATCACCCATTATCTTCGTGTACATGAAAAGCAGAGACGACAAAAAGTAGCAATCGCACACCTAACAAGGATAACTCGATTCAATCAATAAAACGACACATACATAGAAAGAAAAAAGCGAATCGAAATGAAAGCATTAGCAATTTACCCATAATCCTCGTGGAAATGGAGCAGATAAGAAATTTCACCACAGTTCGGAAGTAGGAAGGAGTGAGGCTGTCAGAGCATGACCTAACTAGGGTTAGCAATAAAGGCAAATTCATTTCAATCTCTTTATCTTTTAACTTTTCTCTTTTTCACTTAACCTAGCCGACCATAGGTAGATCATGCTGGCAGCTTCACCTTTTCCCTCGCGAACACAATCGCTCAATCAACGCACTCAAATCGATACTTTCGTAAGAATCAAAAGTAAGAAAAGAGAGTCAACGAATGCTTTAGGCAATCAATCCAGAGCCAAAGCCAAGGCCAAGGCCAGTTATCGAATCGAGTGCCAAGAAAAGAAAATCGAAAAGTAAAAGAATAAGCGAAAGAACAAATCCTCCTCCTTATGCCGAGAGTCACAACTCTCAAGGATGCAGGAGGAGAAGAAGAAGAAGAAATGGAGAGCGACCGAAAGCCGGCGATCTTTAGAGGAAAAGTAGCATTTGAAAGGGAAAGGGCCATGGATGGCAGATGATGAACGAACCAGAAGAAAAGAGAGGGAAAGGAAAGTGGGAAAAGCAGAAACAAAAAAAAAAGAGGGAAACAAAAGGAAGAGGGTTTGTTGCAAAACGCGTTGAAAATGGAAAAGTGAGGGGTCTCCCTTGGGTCTATTTATAGAGAGGAGTTGTGGGATTTATTTTAATTTTTTTAATAGCTTCAGTTCACGCCAACTAACCCTAGCCAAACACTGAATATTTACAAATATGACATTTTAAATAATTATTTAATAAGGATATATATATTTAAAAACATAAATAAATTTTATTTATTTATTTTCAAATAAATATTTAATAATTTGGAATTTCAACGCATGCCTTGAATGAAACCCTCAGTTGTCAATTTCATGCAGCTGCCCTTTCCCCTCTCGTTTTCCTTGACTACAACATTTCATGTCCAATCACATCACTCTCTAAACCCTAATTTCTAACTCTAATTTAAATTCAAAACAAACCATCACATTTCCATCTATATTCAACCACCACTCTTCTTCAAACCGTTCGATCAACTTTACACGACTTGATCACTTAACAATTCTGGCCCGAGCTTTAGACACTCACCCTACTTCTAAATCTCGATAATAAAAAAATAGTTGGTGAGTATCAAACGTGAAAGCAGTCCCCATCTCAGCTATTAAGTGGTGTAGTACCAGGTAAGAATAATAACGACATAGGCCATGGAAGATCAAAACCTCACCCTACTTCTAAATCTCGATAAATAAATAAGTTGGAGAGTGTTGAATGTGAAATTCTAGATCATTATCTTCAGTTCTTTATCGTAGAGTAGATTTGAGAGTGTGGGCTATTAGATATAGATTTCGTTGAGCATTTCATTATATGGGAAAGAAATCGATGTTTCTTAATTTTTTGTTTCTATAAAAAAATTTTAATTATATCTATTGACGTGGATACCGATATTTTATGTATATTGAGTATTCTATTACTAGATAATATTTTCTATATCTATAAATAAAATTTGTTTAAACCAGTGAAATTATGTTCTAAGTTTCTCATTCAAATTACGATTTAAATTACAAAATTAAATTAAAAAAAAAATCGAACAAAAATATATATTACCATTACCTGAAGTTGTATACAAATTTATAAATATTATTATTGAGAAAATAAATTTTTAACATATATATATATATATATATATATATATAAATGAAATAATTACATAAAAACACTCTATTTTAAACTTTAAAAACATTATTTAAAAAAAAGTGAAAATATTAAGAAGTAAAAAAAAAAAAAAAAAAAAAAAAAAAAAAAAAAAAAAAAAAAAAAAAAAAAAAAAAAAACATATAATTCCAAAACAAAAAA
>NW_019272029.1:1125528-1144560 GCF_002738345.1 Cucurbita maxima | reverse complement strand
AAAAAAAAAAAAAAAAAAAAAAAAAAAAAAAAAAAAGGAGTTTGTTTTTTTGCATTAGTTGGCAGGTATCATCTTCTGAACACTGATTCATTTCATTTCATCTGAACAACAGAGCTATGTAGCAGTTAAAAGGCCATAGCTTCTGTGCCAAAAGCTGCTTTAAACCTCTATATTAGGCTCCATAACACCCCTTTTGATTTGACTATTCCTCTACCCTTTTTCTCTCCTTCTCCATTGCTCAAATGCTCACGTCCCCACTTTATGTTCATGTCCAGATAAACAATAAACACTTCTAACCAATCACTATGATCCAAATCCGATCAAACTAACCTTTCTAGCCCACATATGTTTAGTTTAGAAGTCGTAAGAGGTTGGTACTCCATTGTTTATACGATGAGCTAGTAATTCTCCCGAAGGGTAACTATTCTTTGAAACAAAGGGCATAGGTAACTTAAGAGAACAAGCTCAAACCTGTGCAGAACGGAACCACCACCGAAGAGGAAGCTTCACTACATTGAAACTTGAAAATGTAGGTGCCTGAACATAGACATATTAATGTGAGATCATATTAATGTGAGATCTCATGAGTTGAGGAGAAGAACTGAGCATTTTTTATAAGGGTGTGAAAACCTCTCCCTAGCAAACGCGTTTTAAAATCTTGAGGGAAAGCCTGCAAAGAAAAGTCCAGAGAGTATAATATCTAGCTAGCGTTGGGCTTGGACGGTTACAATTATAAGTCTAGGGCTAAAGAAAATAACTGAAGCAAAATCCCAATATAAACAAATCACTTGAGAAATTACAAACATCATGTCGTAGGAAGGCCAAGTATTTTTACCATTCCTTTAGCTTTGCAGATAAGTTGTGTACAAAAAGCTTATGGCTCTTATCAGGGTTCGGGACTACCATTTCCATAGGAAACTAATCCCCTTTGCCCAGACAAGGAGGAGCTGGATCTAGACCGACTGGGAGAACCAGAATTTGCAGCACCACGACGTTTATCTGGAGATCTTGAACGTGACGAGCTACAATTATGATTCCTCGACTGCGATCTTTCTTTCTCAGGGGAAAAGTTTTTCTTTGGTCCAAGACGTGATTTTAGTCTTTCACTTATCTGTGTTCGCTTTTCCAAAGGACTAGGACTCCGACTCTTGCTACGGTCTTTGTAACGACCACGATAACTTCCTGGACTGTGTGAAACACTCCGGCTACTCCTTCGATATCTTGATGCATAGAAATTCCAACTCAAACATATTATAAATCTATAGAGACAAAAGGCTGTCGACTAAATCATGTGCAATTGTTTGAGCCAAGTTTCTAATGGTTTATAAATTAGAGACTTTAAGAGTACATTGGATGTTTAAAATAATACAAACTTTCTTAGGTGTAACTATTGCCTGTTTTTAAGTTTTATGGTTATATATATTCGTCATATCAATGTTTTGGGTAAGTATTTAAACAGTACATCCATAGTGAAGCACAACCCCCCCCCCCCCAAAAGCCAAGTTTTACAAGGACTACACTGCAGCAGTTCTTAGAAAACGAGACATTAGGAGCAAAAGACGAGCTCATACAGCGGTCTTATGAACTTTTCTGTGCTTGTGTGACCGTGTGTGAGAGATGGAAAGAGAAAGGAGAAAACCTTGGAGGGCTCCTGCCTCTAGGAGGGCTTCGATATCGCCTATCAGGTGACCGATCACGTTTGTCTGTGTAGCTTGAATACCTTCAAATAAAATGAAAGAACTAAATTCCAAAATCTTTTATATTATAGTTAGTATCTCAAAATAAATATTTACCCACAAAATAATAATAATAATAATAACAACAATAATAAAATTACCCAGCACGATTTCTTCCATAAATGCTTCGACCACCATAACCACGAGGACGTTCGGGTGATGGAGTACGGTAACGACGCACAAATGAATACTGCTCAGTAAAACCACGCCCCTTCCTTACACGTTTTGGAGTGCCATTTGGAGAATGACTTCTTGATGAAGTTTGACTGTGATTTGAAGCTGAAGGATCAGGAGCTTTTCTGAAAGAACCATGAACAGGACTCCGTGAAGGCATTGTCCTATTCCGCTCATCATACTTCATCCCAGAATTTCCTAATGTCTTATCAGGATTTCTGTTAAGATTGTTCCTGGGGCTGTTTCTTGGCCTTTCAGGAGTAGGGCTCCTGTCGGTCATGGATGTAAAAGTTCATGAAGCAACTGCCGGAACATAAACTCGGAACAATTTGAAAAACGGATATAGAAGGGAATGAGAATGAAGTTGAAACCTGGAGTAGTTAGAGCCATCTGAAACAGGATGTTGATTAGGAGATCTCTCAAGTCTCTCAATTTCAGTTTTGTGACTATCGTTCGGAATGTCATCATGCTTCGGGGACAGTTCACCTTCTTCCTGTAATAAATTGACGTCCTGATTTTTCTGTTTTTCCACAGCGGTCTCGGCTACAGGATTCAAGGATTCCTTCTCATCTGTAATATTCAAATCATTTAAGTGTATGGTTCAGTACCATTACCTTGGAGATGTAACATGTGGACTTGTTATGAACACTACTACCACTGGCAGATATTGTCCTCTTTGGGCTTCCCTTCAAGGTTTTTAAAACTTGTCTGCTAAGGAGAGGTTTCCACACCCTTAGAAGGGAACGAAGCATTCCTTATAAGGGTGTGGAAACCTCTCCTCAGCAAATGCGTAAAACCATGAGGCTGACGGCGATAAGAAATGAGCCAAAGCGGACAATATCTGCTAGCAGTAGGTTTGGGCTGTTACAAATCGCATTAATGCAAAAGAAGTCATATTTGAGCGGGAAGAGATACTATACCGATAATTCCTTTTGATTTAGTCTCAGAATGCTTGGAATCCTCTATTTTATGAGTAGTGGTACGATGATCAACTCGTTCACCATCAGAACTACTACTACTATCACTTATACTCATACTCCCGATGTCGGATGAACTACCAGAGCTCCTGAAGGCAAATTATTATCAATGTCCTGAAACACACTGAAAGAATATAACAGAGGAAAGCAGAAAGCTAGAACCCAACTAGACATGACACGAACCATTTAGCCTTGCGCTTTGAATGCTTTCCTACTCGACCTCTTTTCTCTCTTTTTTGGCCTTTTCTTTTCCTTCCATGCTGGGATTTTGCTGTTTTTTTGGATCTCCTCTTCCTGTACTTTCCATCACTCGAGGAACTAGAATCAGAAAGTGACGATTCTGAATCAGAAGAATAGGAATCCGATTCAGTATCAGAGCTGTATGAATCAGATGAAGAGTATCTCCTTCTCTTTTTCTTTCTGTCCTTTAAGGACCTCTTCTGTCTGCCTCTCACTTGGCCATCAGAACTAGATTCTGAAGATGTAATCTTGTTCAACCTTTTCTTTTTCTCTGAAAAAGATTAAAGAACCATGCACAGGCCGTTAGAAGAACACCTTATTTCTTGCTTTGGTTGATCCAATATAACCTACATTAGTTCGTTACCTTTTTCCTTTCTCACCACAGATGGATCCTTAATTTCTGATGGTTCACCACAGTCTACAATTTTCACAGGTTGTCTAGGCTTCCCATCAGCTGTCCCAATCTGCTCAATTTTCTTCACAACATCCATTCCCATCACAACTTTTCCAAAGACAACATGTTTCCTGTTCAAAATTGCAGAAAAGCGTCAAGCAAACATATACTTATCCACATACAATAAAGTTGAATTATTTTCATTTGATTTTTGATTTTCAAGAAGGTGAGAAGGAGCCAGACGGATGGTCGAGAAATTATTGATCTTCAAATCCTAAGGACAGTACAAGAGAATACTCATTACCCATCAAGGTGAGGTTGGGGCTTAAATGTCATGAAGAATTGAGATCCATTAGTGTTTGGACCGCTGTTTGCCATGGAAAGAACACCAGGTCCATCGTGTTTTAGTCTAAAGTTCTCATCTGCAGTTTTCCAAGTTTGTACGATCATAACATGGAACATATTTTGACAAGAGCTCGATGAACACGGGAAAATACCTGAAAATTTTCCTCCATAAACACTTTCACCACCAGTCCCTACAAGGTTGTAAAATGTTGTCCATTAGACGCCCAAACATTAAATAATGACATTTAAAAGGAAAAAAAAAATCCCTTCAAATAATTCATGAGAAGAAAGAAGGGCGTACCATTTCCCCGAGAAAAATCGCCACCCTGTAGGAGCAAAGAAAAAGAATAAACATTGGTCATGGAGAAATATTAAGGGGATAAACAAGTAGATTTAGCAAAAATCAGTGTGTCAACCTTCTGAGGTCTTAATGAACATGTTTAGAATACCTAACATTTTGAAGTAATAAACCCCCATGGTGATACCAGAAATGGCCGAAGGCATGATTTAAGGGAAAGAAAATGGTTAATTTACATTGAAAAAGGCATTGAAATCTTTTCTGGATAAAGAAAGCATGCATGCCAAGAAGCTTCGTTTTAATTTGTGGAAAACAACTCAATCCAATACAGCAAAAGAAAGATTCATTTGATTTTCTTTCACTCATATCAAACACATGCTTACATTCAGCACGTCAAAATAGTGGCCTTTACAGCAAGTCTTTGCAACTATTTAAGGAATAAGTGTAACAGCCCAAGCCTACCGCTAGTAGATATTGTCCGCTTTGGCTCGTTACATATCGCCGTCAGCCTCAATATTAAGATGCATTTTTTAGGGAGAGGTTTCCACACCCTTATAAGGAATGCTTCGTTCTCCTCTCTAACTGATGTGGGATCTCACAATCCAGCCCCCTTGGGGGCCTAGAGTCCTCTTTGGCACATCGCTCGGTGTCTGGATCTAATACCATTTGTAATAGCCCAAATCCACCGCTAGCATATATTGTCGCTTTGGCCCGTTGTGTACCATAGCCGGCCTCACGGTTTTAAAACGTGTCTGATCGGAAGAGATTTTCACACCCTTATAAGGAATAGTTTGTTCTCCTCTCTAACCGATGTGGGATCTCACAATCCAGCACCCTTGGAGGCCTAGCGTCCTCTTTGGCACACCGCCCGGTGTCTGGATTTAATACCATTTGTAACAGCCCAAACCCACCGCTAGCAGATATTGCCGCTTTGGCCCGTTATGTACCGTCGCCAGCCTCATGATTTTAAAACGAGTCCGATCGGGAGAGGTTTTCACACCCTTATAAGGAATGTTTCGTTCTCTTCTCTAACCAGTATGGGATCTCACAATAAGTGCATCGAAAGTGTTTTTCATAATTCAGTTATCAGGTATAAGAGATTTGAAAAGCATTTATTTAAGGAATAAGTGCATGAAAAGCATATATTTCTTTATGTAGTTATGTATTATGATAGAATCAAAACCATTTATTTATTTCTGAATACTCAGCATCTAATGATGAAAAGCAAAGAACAAAAGTAACATACTTGGGCCATGAACCCTTTAATAACTCTATGAAAAAATGTTCCTTTGTAGTGAAGAGGCTTCTCTGTAGTCTTCCCAATCCCCTTTTCACCTGAAAACAAAGAAATTGCAATAAATTCTTACCAAACAGTTACTTTGGCAAGCAATGTCATTGGAAAACAATATATTCGCCCAAAGTATACTGTGTTGATTAGTTATTGTATTTTTTACTATTACCGACTACTATCGGACAAGTGTAGATTACACCAAACAAGTATAATTTCAAAGGTTATTTTCCATATATCAGGCATCTAGCAATAGCAAGAAAGAATCATTAATGGATTCGAGATCAGATATAAAATGATTAGGATTTATTTAAAGATTATTCTCGACGCTTTTTGAATAATAAAATGATAAATAGCTAAACAAATGAATATTACAATATGCATCAAATTTAGATCATTCTTGATATTTCTTGGATAATCAGAAACAAGATTTTAAACTTACAAGCAATAAAACCTACCTGTACAGAGTGCCCTGAAATTTTCGGCGGTTTTAGGAACAACATTGGCAAAGAGCTGCATTGTTCAAAAGAGAACATGTTATCAGAAATCAAGCACATAAAATCTTTTTGCTTCATTTCAACAGATAAAGGGACCAAAGAAATTCACTCACTTCTATGATAATTCTTTGCACTGGTTCCCCGTCAATTGAAACATCCAAGAACACAAGAGGATTTTTCTTCTTGCTCATCACGTTTAGCTTTTCAAGGAAAGAAGAAATTAGTACATCCAAATTAATCAAATGTACAAATTTCTCAAAACTACATCTGGGCAAAATGGAATATGCAACACAGAAATCTAAAATAAAAAAATTGTAGCTCCTTTCATGATTTTAAGCAACATAAAATGAACAAGCTTATCAGATCCCACAATATCATCAACGTTAATCTTCAACGGCTGCCATCTACCAACGTCAAGACATTACATTGCATAAAAGCTTTCTAATACAACGCCAGCTCGAGTATCGTCTCAAGACAACAATCACACAAAACCCTAAACCCTAAACGAAGATCCATTTCGTCTGAAGAGATAAAGCTCCTATAAGCAAATCTTTCGAACTTTAGGAGCTCCAAAATACAAATTCTCATGGAAACAACAAAGAAAAAAAACTTCGTAGAAACAGAAATCCTGCAAGTAGCTGATGGATGAATCAAAATAGCTAGCAGTAGCTTTATGATTGAAACGAAATCACCTTAGATTAGATTGAATGTATCTGAAAATAATTGGCTTCAATGGAGCTCGAAATTAGCTTACCTCACAGATTTTTCTCGCTCCACCAAGATGAACGGCTGAGTTGCCTAAGCTTTCAACGAAGTGAGTTGGGTTTTGGCGATTGAATCCCAGTGTTGGTCCTTTTCTTTTTTTTTTTTTTTCTTTTTTTCTTTTCACTTTCAATTTTATCGTATGGTTTTATTACATTAAACTCGCGTCATTTTCGTACATTACAAATAAGAATACTATTTTTCAATCAAAACTTTTAAAAAAAAAATTCAAAAAATAAGTTATTAAATTTTGAGTTTAATGTCTAAATTTTTTATTGATTCGATTTAAATCTTTTAAAAAATTTAATACTAATGGACCCATTAGATAATAGTATTTTTTTTTAGTTTTATCATTTTAACCGTTTAAAGTATTTTTGAAATAAAATAAGATCGTCCTAAAATAATAATAATAAAAGTATTTTTATTAATTTAATTTCTAAAATATTAAGATTTTTATCATTTTAATTTCTAAACATAATTTTATTTATTTATTCGATTTTTAAATTGATGTGATCGACTTCATTAATATTGACTATCGTTCCTCTAAGTTTTTAGAACTCAAGTAGAAAAGTTGTTCATTTCGGTGTGCTGCACTGTTCCATTACTTTTTTTTTAGATGAATTATATATTTTCAACACGTCGTACTATTGCACGATGCAAAGTGGGATGATAACAATCAATACTATGACTTTCAAGATGGTCGATGTATAGGTTTTACTCGACTTTGACTTAGAACAATTAACGAGTGGATTAAGAACAAGTTTTGCCCTTAAGAGTAACTACATCATGTTTCTAGTGGTACGTATAGGAGCATGTTAAGTAAATTATTGAACATTGAGATACATTTGTCACATTGTTATATCATATGATATTTTTAATGATATATATGTCGTTGTTGACTATACTCTCACCCCTCGATGTCTCTAGAACCGACCCAAACCAAATCAAATGTTGACTTTCTTACAAGTAAAAAATCCAGATTAACACTTGGATATTTCTCATTGGTCGAGTATGGTGGTCCTTAGGGCACCGGATTTTTGCCCACGCGCTTAAAGTTCACATTGAAAACGCGCGTACAAAACGAGGGAAACAAATCGGACTCTGACAACGACGATGCATACTTTCTTCTCATCGGAAGACCTCTCCGAATCCTTCTGGTCGCCACAGCCGCCGCCGCCGCCATCTTCGTCGCCATCGTATTCTCCTTTTCTATCGCTGGATCCTTCCTTGACGATGAACCGAAGCGCCTCTGAGTGGGCGCTCGAGAGGTTTCTCGAGGAAGTTTCGGCGTTGCCTGTGAACAGTTGCCCTTCGACTACCTCCGATCGCGTGGTGGTTTCTCCAGTGGATGTGGCATCTCCTGCTTCTCAGTCGTCGACATCGAAGCGTGATGAAGGTGATGATGAGATTTTGGAGATCAAGAAGGCGGATTGTGATCACGATCGTTCTCAGCCAATTCCGTCGTTGGATCCGTCGAAAATGGCTCGGAGTAATCCTGATCAGTACCATGTGTTTTTGAAGAATCGGCTTGATATGGCTTGCGCTGCTGCGGCTCTGTCGCGGGTAACTATTTTCTCTCTTTTTTGAAACTGATTGGTGTCTGTGCTTTGGGGAGTAGGGATTTGAAATGCAGAACTCTAATTGTGTTTTGAGGTGAAATTGAGGAACTCAATCTGTTTCTTTTGAAAGAGAAGTTGTTTTTAGCCATTTTAGTGTTCGCGACTACAGGTCGCGTCTTCGGAGCCCAATGGCCCAGTCCAGCCAGCCGATCACCCTGGGCAAACATCGAACGCATTGGAATTTGGCATTCAAGCCCCGGGCCAAGGTAGCTTCCGCTCAGGCAGTCTTATGAGCTTTATTATATTCATTATTTATCGTAGTTATCTAGCTATTCCTATGGCTTTCGTTGGCCGTTTTCCATTTGGTGCCGACAGAAGTATTGAGCATTCTCTCGTATATGAGAAGATCTAGTACGTGAAGTCAAATTTGTGGAAAAAATATGGAACATTTCTTTTGTTTTCCAGTTCTCTGTTGTGGGGGGCACGTTGGTACATTGTTCTTGGCGGAGGGTGGTGTTATTTCTTCAGAAGCCGCATCTTTTGAACACCTCGACTGCGAAGTGTTGATTTTGTCTCATCAAGTTGAGTTTCCGTAATTATGAATTATGGATTGAAAAGTTGCCGGTTGTAGTGCATGGCATAATGACATGCAACCGGACTTTTCTCACTCCACTCTGGTAATATTGAATGTCTGGACTCTTTTCGGTAGCTCTACAGTTATCTTTTCTAATATTTGATGATGTTCATCTCCTAGTAAGCTAGTTTGATTATTCTATTGATCTCCTGGAATGCTAAATTTTTTTGTTATCATCCCTGTCGTCTTATTATTTGAAGTCCTTTATTTTTATCTTGTTAGGTCTTTAGGTATTATTTCGGCTCATTCATTGATACGATGAATGGTATATATAGAGGGTCCCTATCGGATATCAATTACATAAAATGCTCCAATGTTTTTTTTTCTTTTTTTGCTCCATTTTTCGACGATAATTTTTGTAAGCTGCTTTTTTATTCTTTCACTCTCTCAATGTAAGTTTGGCATCTATAAAAAGGGGGAAAAAAACATGCTTAAGATAGTAGTCAAAATATATATTTTTTTTTTGGGGAACTTATATTTTACTAGTTAGTACCCTTTTCTTGATTTATCTTGTCCCTTCCAACTCTTTTTACCATTGGAACTGTGTGCTATAACTGCAATATCACTTTTTCTAAATGGTGGCTAAGGCTCTGATCGTGGAACTTCAACAAAAGAAAGTGAGGCTACCGGTAGTCAACTTGGGATCCCATCCTTACCTGCAGTGCCTAAGAAGCTTGGGATACAAGCTGTGCAAACAACAAGTGGATCATCCAGAGACGAGTCCGATGATGATGATCTTGAAGGAGACATTGAAAACATTGAGAATATGGATCCTGGTGATGCAAGACGAGCTAGGAGGTAATATATTTCCGTTGATTGAGAATATTGACTCAAGCAACGATCATTTGATCACCCTCTGGTTATTGTTTACTTCTTATGCCTTCTATTATTCTTTTCCCCCGTTATAATTTTTAGAGAAGGTATTGTTGTTACATCTTCTTTGATGATATAAGTTCATCATGTGCTAAACTTAATTCTCATATCAAATCCCCTCCACAATCACGTTGTACCTTTGTGAAACAAAAAAGCTTGAAGTTGCACCTTCCAATAAAATATTTTGGAAAAGAGCACTTATTAGAAAAATTCTGTAATTTTTACTAATAGAGATATGTCAAGCATGTTTACTTTGCATTTAAATAAAAACTATCCTCTTTTCTTGTTGCTACTATTGAGGGGTTTTTTGTGTGATCGTTATTGGTTTTTGGGAAAGTAAGATACCTCATCTTCCATCCTGTCCTTTTACTTGTTTAGTAAGTGTTATTGTCTGGAAGAGTTTTTGTTTCTAATCAGTAAATAAATATTAGAGAAAGGAGAGAAAAAGAAGCCATATGCGAAAAATCAATCCTTCTGCCCAATTTGTTGCCCGGTCCTAGCTTTACTCACTTGACATTGATGGTGGCCTAGGATGTTGTCAAATAGAGAATCAGCAAGACGCTCCAGACGACGAAAACAAGCACACTTGAATGAACTTGAGACACAGGTACCCTTATATGTTCTCGGTTACTTTCCTTTCTTACTAAAACATTTACTAAATGTGGTTCCTTTTCTAAAGGTTGGTCAACTTAGGGTTGAACACTCTACTTTGTTAAAGCGTCTAACAGATGTAAATCAGAAGTACGATGATGCAGCTGTTGACAATAGAATTTTAAAAGCTGATATCGAGACTTTAAGAGCGAAGGTTAGTCATTGTTGTTTTTTTCTTTTTGGTTCTTTTTCTCCCTTGGGGGTAAAGGAAGGAGTGGGGGGAAGAAAGAAAAGAAGAATAACATAAAAGACCAAAACAAGGACAAAAAGGACTTTGAACATCTAATTAAAGCAGAAATTAGGCATTGCGCTCTCCCTTGCGGAATGGTTAAAGTTCTGATGCATTCCTCTTCATCTACCTTTGGCAATTCTTGATCGTGGATGATAGTACTTTCCTCCTGTTCCTTCATTCTTTTCTTCCACGTAAGAGTGCCATTTCCACATTTTTCAGGTTCACCCTGCTCCGTTATCATAGGCTCTTTTTTATTGGTTCCTAGGCAGCACTATAAACTGTTTTCATAAATGCAAGATGAACAAACTTTTTAAAAGTGCATCAAAACCGAAACTACAACGGATTAATCTAGTGGTCAGTAAGGGCCAATGTAAATAGCAAAGAGCTCAAAGGGAATAGGTTGAAATCATGATTTCTACCTATATAGTATTTAATTTCTTACGAGCTACTTTGAAAACTAAATGTAGTAGGGTATTTTAGTTATCCCATGAGAATAGCCTTGGTGCACTTAATCTGGCCTGAACATTCACAATTATTAAAAAAAAAAAGGAAAACAAAGGCATCTGAACCATATTAAAGAACAATATTGTCTATTGAATTGTTTTGTACCTTGACGAGTGAAGGTACACCGAAAAGAAACCATCTTGTGTTCGTCGATGCACCTTGATGATAGACGGTGTAAGATTTCAGAAAATTTAAATGCCCATGATTTGCACATTCTCCAGCACAATTGTTAGTGTACTTGCCTTCTCAATGTTGTGGCATTGCCACCTCAACCAGACTAGTGTGTTATAGGAGAGGTATGATTTTAATCATCAAGTGCACTTGGATGATAGAAAGTGATTGAGGAAGTCTCAATTGGTAGATTGTTGTCAATAGCTTACTTGTCTATTGACATAGGCCAAAGAGTGTGAACACGTGTTGTGTCGTTGGATAGGACACATCTAAGACACCTATCTCAGTGTCCATTTTTTTTGGTATTTTTGTTAAACCTGGGACACACCATGGACAAGTCACCTATTCTTTCGGATACATTTAATGTCACAACCGTACTAAGGAGAGAGTAGGATTGATAAACTAAGGCATAATTAAAATTTGAGACAACAATGTTGTTAAGAGTGTCAAAGACTAACTTAAAGGGGGTTGGATAAGGCTGACCATATCTTCAAAAGTCGGGGTTCCAATGTGATTCTTGACAAGCACTTTAGAGTTAAGTTTGTCTATATGAAAGATGAAAGCTCGTCAAATTTGGTGTAAATTGGATACTTGACAAACACTCAACCAATGACTCATTGCCAAAATGACATCTACTCTTGCTGAAGCAATATACCTTAGAATATACTACAAGTGAAGGCATGGTGTCAACTCTCCACCATCGTTGGGTCCCAGACCTAAATGAGCTACCCCTTGACACATGCATGTGTCATGGTGTGCGGAAGCATCGCAATACAAGTGTCTTGGGCGTTTTCTTTCAATGGGTTTCTGAGGACTGTGTCAAACAACACGGGTGTGCTAACATTGCGCCCCTTCCCTTGAGTCAGAGATTGGTATATAAGGTCATTCTTCGACAAGGTATGCAGAAATGACTAAACATGGACACGAGAGGGTTCATGCTTGTTACCATTAGGATGAATGAATGTTCGAGATGTTTTGATCATAAAAGATTACTCATGGGTTGGTTCTCTATAAGCGTGTCAAAGTGAACAGTGAAGACCGATGACATCTCAAGTCTCAGTATGCATCATGAAGCATCAGTGGGACTCCAGAGTTACGGTTTGCATTATATTGAACCGATTTGTCCCGATAAGCTTTGTAATGCCTTGATAAGCTCTGGCATCAACATGCCCTTATAAGCGTTATAATGCTCCAATAGGCTCTAGTAAGCGTTGAAATCACTTGATAAGCTTCGGTTGAGTGTTTTGAGGTTGTTTTAATCCAATGAAGGGTCCAAACACATCTTGGTGAAGTTTCGGATCAAGTCTGTGTTATTAAGAACTAAGTGACAAGATGAGATGCGACGTTGCATTTGAAAGAACTTGGCCTAGTGTAGAAGCAAGGTTGAACCAAGTCAGTTAGAGTCCTAATCAAGTGAAAATGCATGTACATGCAATGTGTATGGCTGAATGAAGCTTAATTTCTGTATGAGTTTTGTTTGATCGGCGAAGGAGAACCTCGCCTACAGTCCGACGAAGTCACAAAGCTGGTAAAAAAGTGTAATGGGGATTGAGTTTTCCTCCAGGTTGATTATGATTGTGTCAAAATCATGGCGTTGTGCAATTTGAAAAGTACGAACATGACACTTAACATGGAACTCCCAAAAAAAATATATCTTCCCTAACCCTTAAAAAAAACTTCCGATTATAAATAAGAAAACTCGGAAAGAAAGAAAAGAAAAATAAGCCCACATTTTTTCAACCGGCCGTCGAACCCTTTTTTGACATTTTTTGTAATCTTGTACAAAATACAATATCTTAGGGGATTTCTCTACCCACAAAATTCTTTTGTATTTACAACCTGTTGTAATTACAACTCTTGTTGATTATTAGTGATTGGAAGGCTCTTAATGGTGTAGTTTTTTTAGGTGCCCATTCTTGTAGAGTACAAGGATGGATTTACTATATAGTGAGAATAGTATGATGCCTGATTTTATGTTTTTGGGAAATCAATAGGATATTTATGAATATTGTACGTGAATTTTCAGGTGAAAATGGCTGAAGAAACAGTGAAGAGAGTGACAGGAGTGAATCCACTGCTTGTTGCCATGTCTCAAAGCCAAATGCCGTTTGTCAGTGGCCGAATGCCTACGCAATCCAACACCCAATTCTTCCACCGAAACATGTCTCCATTTGCAAACAGCCCCCCACATCACCAGAATTTGGAAGGCCCTGTTCCAACTATTTCCCCACCCATTCCACATGTTGGAAGATCACAAAATGACGTGGCAACCAAAATGACCGATATGCCCTCCGTGCATATTGATCACGTGCAGAAGCAGACCATGCATGGCCCAATGTCAGGTTGGGATGCAGAACCTTCAAACGCTGCTCCAAACCACAAGAATTGAATGCCGTTTCTGTTCCAAATTTATTTTCCAAAGACCCAGGTGGGTCTTTTGCGAGGTATCAACCATTTACATGTATCATCAGGCTTGTGGCATTAAAGGGATTAATAAGAAATGAAATACTCCTTACCTATTGTTTTCATTTCATGTTCCATT
Source organism: Cucurbita maxima (assembly GCF_002738345.1). Lineage (NCBI taxonomy): Eukaryota > Viridiplantae > Streptophyta > Magnoliopsida > Cucurbitales > Cucurbitaceae > Cucurbita > Cucurbita maxima. The sequence continues at coordinate 1,130,683 of NW_019272029.1, read as the reverse complement.
ATGTAATAAGACTTGGATCCCGTTTTAAGTGGGTATTTTTTTAGAAGCAAAAATCAGCTGGCTAGTTGGTTGGTTCCATATAAAGGAACTGAATACAGCCTTAGAAAGGAACTGAATACAGCAATTTGTGCACTATAGCTATTTCCCAAGCTACATTCAAGCTTTGAATTGAAGAAAAAAGATGAGCATCTATGAGTAAAATTGAATGTGATATAGATTTTCTTGTCATGTCTGGTCTCTTTCAGGTGTTAAAAGAGAGGAAATCGCTTGGGTGAGTAAAATTGAATACAATATTTTAGAGATGTTACAAATATATTTGACGGACAGCAATATTTCCTTGATCCATATACTTCTGTTATACTGTCGCTACAGAATGATGATAAATGATCTGTCTAAACTTGGTTCCTAACTAATGTTGAAGCTGATAAGCAGCGGCGAGCTTCATGTATCAAAAAGGTGAAGAGCTCGCCAGAAAGATCAAAAAAAGAAACTGCAAACTGGTTGGAGAGATGCAAAGATTAATGTTATCAGTCTGATCTTGGCCTGTGTGAACCATTCTTGGGATTGTTGTATAATGGCAAAATCCAATGGGATCCATATTTTCTTCTTCCACAACACCTCCAATACACAACCAAAACAGCAGCCAACACTCCCATGGGAATCGCCCATCTGTTTCACCAAATAAACCAAGAAAACCAGTTAAACTCACATCAGTTTCAACACCATATATGACATCCAAACATGATCTTCTAGTGAGATGAAAGGTCATTCTCTCTATGAACAAACCAAAAGTTACCAGTCATGAAGGTGTATTTCTAGAAATAGTTGGAGGAACTGAAAACACTATCCTTCCTCAATAAAATCATTCATTTACACTGTCAAATGATCTAAGACTTGAAGGTTTCAATTTTTAGGCATGAGAATGTGTCGGTATGAAGCTCATACTTAGATATAAGGTATGGTATATTCAATAACCAGAAAAGTTCTAACCTGTCCAAATCCAGGATGGGGCTATAAACGATTGTTTCCCAGGTGACTACAACAAAATGCCACACAGGGCTGTAGTAAAGGGTCTCGGCCGACCAGAACATCCTCGTGTATATCTCCAAAAAGATGAAGAGCAGCCATGCCCCAATTTCAATTAAGAAGAACTTTATAACAAACCTTCCCACAATCACCATGCCAAGAGAAAACGCCACCATCCAATTGAAAAGCCTGTGATTGTATTCCTTGATAAAGAGAGATCGTGACTTCCCTAACATCTGCAAATCATGACTCATCCATGATTAGAAACTTCAGCTTCTGAAACTGTATATGGTCGATTTGAAAACGTATGTGGAAAACATCTAGAAAGAAATGGGGTCATGTAATGAACACAGTACAAATCAAATTTATTCTTTTTAAAACAAAATAAATTTCAAAATACCGATTGAGACACCACATGAAGGTCACTAAAACAACTTGAAAGATATTTGTAACTTTATGAATAAATCAGGTCATTAAAACGAGTTTTGTTTACGAGCAAAACTAAGCGAAACACCCATTTCACTGTCATCTATGTTCCATGAAATTAACATAAAATCAGAATTAAACATCAAGATAACGATACTCCAATGTGAGAGGAATAAGTGGATGTGTAAGACAACAAATGAAAAAATAAAATAAAATGATTAACTGATGGCCGCATTACCTTTGACATACGTTGCTCATAGTTTTCTTTTGATGGTCCAACACACTCTTGCTCAAAACTTTGATTGCATTGCAGAAAACCTGCATTGAATTTTGCCATTGACGGAAGCCTTAGAGCTTGAAGGTGGTCCATTTGATCTTCACACTTCGTATACAGTGCCTCACAGAGCTTTGAGGATTGATACCGATTTGCCAATATAATGTTACTATGCACCTATAAACAATTTTTAGAGGTTAGGGAGCTTACATAACAAGGGGCTTAGAAATCAAAGGAAAAAAACATGTTATTCAAGCAATTGTAGTGGAGGCCAATGATAAACAATGCATGCTAAGAACCAAACATGAAGAAGTTCTCTTTGATTATCACTATTATTACAACTACTACTAGAAACTATTAAGAGACTAGCACTGCAAGATGGTTCTCTCAGTTTCATCCAAATGAATTGTTTACTTCAACTTCACAAGAAATAGGCTAAAATACACCAAGGTATCAGATGTTTAGCAACTATTATTCACTAATTTGAAGATACTTGACATCATACTCCAAAAAATTAAGACTACTTTTAATAGAGAAGTTGAAACCTTGTCGATTTCTTCATCAAGTTGTGTGACTGACTTCTTTGCATGGTGACGGCCAAAATGTTGTTCATCGAAAGCTCGCATTGCCTCAGCTCGATGGATTTCATGGGTTCCTTGCAGAGATTGCTCTGTCATAGGTAAATGCACCGTTGCCATTCTGTCACTGTATATTTTCAAACATCGCTCAAGAACACCCTTGTTGAATACCTCAACAAGAGATCCGGTAGATGGAATTTCCCCTTTATTCAATGCTTCAAGAATCTAAAAGTGAAGCAAAATGTAAATTGAAATTACAAATAAATCATGTATTTATAAAAATTAAAGAAAAAAATGGATGCATACATCATTTAAATGTTCATCAAATTGTTAGTGGAACCACTAGTGAAAAGACTGGTAACGAGCAAATAAATTCGAGACAATAAAATGCACATTCACCTGTTCTAAAAAGGATACAAATTCCTTCCCGTTCATAGATTTTCCCTGCACAATCTTCGGACGGATAATGCTCGTAACAAGCTTTTTTAACTCTTCCCTCTTTGTAACATATGTTGGCTCCAGCTCACCATCCTTCATATCACAAAGCTTGATTCTTTGAAGATGAGGCTGTTAAAAGCATAAAAATCACAATTTTATTGGACTCCTCAAGAAAAAGTTTTGAAAGAAATATGGTCCTATATGCCTAGAACATAGCTTGCTACTACCATGCATATCAGTTTTTATAGAAATAACATGTTTTGACATAGAAGTAAATGTGCATGCAAGGATCCCTTCTTCCTAACACCACAATTAAGCATAACCCCATGTTAATAATGAAACTGAACGTAGAGATGATCAAAAAATGAGGAAGGGTCATACTTGTGGTAAGCTGAAGGCTGTACTATTATCTCCCATAATAGCCAAAGAATCTCGAATTTGGTTTACCTGATGCAATTACAGAGATCACGCCTTTTCTCCCTGAAAAATAAATGTTTTTCTTTTCTTTCCATAAAAAACGAAACAGAAGTCTGAGGGTGAATACCAGATCAATGTTTTTGTTTCCTGCATTTATCATAAAAGCATCATGCATTAAAAAAAAATCTTACAAATATGCTAAGATACTTTAGAATGAATAAGTCTAGTCTTATTGCAGTAAAACATTAAAACCAACCTTCTCTATTAGGCACTTGTTTTAGAGCTTCATTCACCATTTCTTGAACACTTTTTCCTTCTATAAAACAGCAACAGAAAAGTCAAATAAATCTAGAGTACAAAAATTGGGGGCAGGAAGAACAGGACACCTCCTTTTAATTCCCTATTTGATGGCCAAAAATATATACAAAGCTCCAGCCGAAGTGTCAGAAACAAAATACATTGGGTCAAATCTTAGACTTAATGGGCCAATTTTTTTTTTTTTTTTTTTTTTTTAAAAAAAAACAAGAAACAAGACCAATTAACAGCATTATAGCCAGAGGATTTTAAGATTACTCTGTCAGATTGACATAAGAATTCTGGCTATTAGGCACTAAACCTAATAGCCTCCCAAAGTAAACCGTCAATGTCAATAATCTTCTTCAACCAATTGCTATGGTTTTTAAGATCATATTGCTTCTTTATGATCGTGACAATTGGAGCTCCCACTTGTAAGTCTTTTTGTGGCTTAGTCTGGTAAGTTTGATTTTCTTCTTTCATTTCTCTTGGTGCAAGTGAATTTTTCTTACAAAAAAATGTATTGTTTCAAAACAAATCAAACATTTAAAGCAATATTAATTGGCTTTAAGAATAATTAAGAGAACAACTAGGCCTACGGTGTTGGGATTCAAAGATCACCTTCTTCGACAGGAATACAACTCCATCTAAATTTAATAGTCAAGGATGTTGAGTATACTTCAATACCAAGCACCTTTGCCTTCTCATATAACTAATATGGATATACTGACGTCTATCCAGTAAGCATACTTCATTCCCACTAATCAAACGGCATATGACATGCTGATGTGATCAATTTGGATCAATTTGAAAGATTAAATTATGATTATAAGAATTATAAAAAAAAAAAAAAAAAATGCAGAATCATTAGATAACTTGAAAACTGTGTGCAAAAGTCACGAAAGCAGGGAACCTACGTAGAAAATCACGCTGAATAAGCCATAGCAACTTAGCAGGCTCAAAGGCAACATCTTGTCCCTACAGATTATAAAGTAACAGATCTCCGTTATAAGGTGTGATGGAGGAAGAATGAAAGTAACTAAAACAGGGCTAAAAGTTTACTACCTTCACTCTACATGCCCACGAGCAGCGTGCAGAATAAAACATGTAACAGTCAGATTGCAACATAAGAAATTTAAAAACCCAACAAGAAAAAAATGTTAATTTACAAAAGCATCTAAATTTTGATGAATGAGCTTATAAGTCCTTGAACTCTTAAAAGGTTTAATAATGTTCCTAAGTTTTCAATTTTGCATTAAGTCTCAATCTTCAATATCACTACTCAAATATTGATGTAGCATGCTAATTGGATAAGCAAGTGATGATTTGGCACTTTGGCATGGAGTGGCACACTGAAATAGGTTAATCGAATAAAATAAGGGTGGGCCAGCAAAAATATTTGATGGGGTGAGAGCCAAGAGGGCAGAATACATTTGAACCAAATTGTTTTTGTCTGATTGCTCTTACTTTATTCAACTGACCAATTCTCACATCATGCTACATCATTACTAGTTAGTTCAACCAACAAATCAGGTCAACATTTAAGTAACCATGTAAACAATTAACGATGTACAACAATAAAAATTAACATACACAGCTTTCAAAGTTTAGGAACTAAATTTGTAATTTAACAAAAAAAAAAAAAAAAAAAAAAAAAAAAAAAAAAAAAAAAAAAAAAAAAAAAAAAAAAAAAAAAAAAAAA
>NW_019272029.1:1117789-1125521 GCF_002738345.1 Cucurbita maxima | reverse complement strand
AAAAAAAAAAAAAAAAAAAAAAAAAAAAAAAAAAAAAAAAAAAAAAAAAAAGACAATTGATAAATAAATTTACAAAATGCAAACCTCCCATAAAATTCTTCAGCAAGCTCAACAGCAAATGACAATCGAGAAATATCAGCTTCACGGATCTATAGAAATCAAGCCAAAAACATTAGTAATGCCAATGGTATGTCAGAAAAACATTGGCTCAGTTGAACTGGATGATAGTATCATAGGAACTAAAGCCGAAGTTCACGATCATTAACATCAAGCAGATACGTGGTGTATGATAGCTTACATTTATTCATTCTCTAATATCACCAAATATTTATTAACAGTAGTCCAACTTGAAGGAAAGCCAAGCCAACCTAAGGTTGTTCATGACTGGGTATAAATAATATAACCAAAAAATGGCAAACTCATAACTATGAGCAACAATGAGGTCAAGGAGAGTAGTGAAGTATTTCAAATGCAAAATGTTCAATATTACTTCAATATCTGAACAACTTTTAAACTGGACAAAAATAATGACAGCTATGTGTCACGGTCATACTTGTCCAAGGTGTGTTGCTTGTGGCCGCATCCTCATGTCATGCCAAACCCTTTTATATATATGTTGTATTTCTTTATCGTTTTCTTGTTGTATTAACTTGTAATTTTAGAGTATGACGTTTCAGCTTAGCATAAAAATAAAAGCCGCAAAAATCAAACTTTTGCATAGAAAAATAGAAGCAATGCGTCCAATACAAAAATCTCATACATATGAAGCATTGCACACATGTAAAATAAGGCTTGCATATATGAATCCATCGAACTTTCCTCGTTAATTGTGGTTTTAAACCCTATCTCTCACCATTACAGATAGAACCTTTCACGTCAACTTCACGAATAAAGAGAAAAAGACAGAGCATCCAAGAGCAATGAAAAAGAAATTTGAGAAAGAAGTCAAGAGTTTAATTAATTTGGTCCCATTTTGCTTATAAAGAAGAAAGATCTATAATAAACTATCTAGCATTCTTCTCAACCCTTCCAAATAAGTAGGCTATGTTTTAGAGAAGAATCGAGACCATAACATAGTTGTTTGTGACTAATAGCGGGAATAGCTCAAATGGTTTTGTGAAGCTAGTCATTGGAGGTGAGTATGAGTGATACAACTATATATAGATCCAAGGAATGTGGAAGTCCTAACTGATCATATTATTCTAATAGATTTTCCACCTAACTCTCGTGTCTCAAAATTTTACCACCATGGAAGCTCCCTTTTTCATCAAAATAAACATGTCCGCTTAAATAAGCATAAAACATGAAAGATAATTAAATCTTGGAACACATAGTTATTGTTCACTTCTTGTCTTCTAATTAAAAAAATTAAAACTACGAATTCTTTTTAGCTATGAAAATTACAAGGTTTCAAGCAAGAGCAACAATTGACATGATGGAGAAAAAAAGAAGTCATGATGACTCACAGTCTCAGGCAGGTTGTAGATAAGCACAGAACTCAGAACAGTTGCCAAAGCAAAGATCCTGCACACATCAAAACGGAAGATTGTTAGAGGGAATAAGCAACAAGAACTAACGCTAAAAATGATTCACGGACTCAGATTACCGATCATCATATACATTTGACTTTCCAACACTTTCAAATCCCTCTGTATCAAGGTAGAAAACAGAAGTTTTGACTCCATCAATCATCAACTCCAGAGGAGTACCCCACACCCAGATCCCTGTGCAAAACAAATTGACAAACTATATAAAACACCAACAAGTAAATATAACACATCCACAACCACCATATCATTGCAACTGCATTTACCTTTTGTCTTGGTGTCACGCTGGTGTCCTACACCAAAACCTGAAACACAAAACATTTAATTTATACAATAAATGATATTTATATATACAGGATCTTTAATTTTTTAAACAAGAGAAATGGTACAAATTAATAGGAGTTAGCGCACCTTCATAGCAAGAAAGTGAGAGAAGTTGATTAAGCAAGAAAGATTTCCCAGATCGGTATGGCCCAATGACCTGATCATATGAAAGAAAAGATAACACAGTCAAGACTATATATATTATCTAACAAAACTCGAACCTACAAAGTTCATAACCGTTGATAAAAAATAAGCAGAAGACTTGCCATAAAGCTACAAAAAAAGAGAAAAAAGAAAAAAGGTTAAGTTACAACTGTGATTCTTATGTTTTCGAGGTTGTCTATTTATGTCTGCACTTCAAAGTGCTTCTATTAGAACCTGAATTTTCAAAGTGGTATTTATTTGGCCTTCATACTGTATTCAGTTTCCAATAAGTCTCTCAATTTTGCATTTTTATGTCTTATCATTGTCTATGTTAGTTTAACATTTACATAGCACAAAAACTATATCATTTAAGGATAATGAGGGGAAATAATTTTAGGCAGGTTCAAGCATTTGGTAATAAGCATTAAACTAGCAGGCTTAATGTAGAACCATTTAGACATAAAATTAAAAGTTCATGGAGGCCTATTAAAATCTTCTTAAAGTATAGGGACTAAATAGACATATCCTTTAAAGTATATGAATCTGTTAGAAGCTTTTTCAATTACATGGACTAAATAGACACTAAAAGTTTGGAAACAACACTTATAATTTAACCACCCCAAAAAAAAGAGATAAATTATCTATCTTGACTCTTAAACATGCAACGGACATGAAATAAAACTTAAGATTGGATTCTTCTTCATTCTCGCCCTTACAAATCATATCCACTGCGTTCTTTAAGTTGTAGCTAAAGAGAAGCCACTTTCCGAAATGCAGGTTTAGCAGTCAATATTTATTGCAGGAAGGACCCGCATACGAGTAAATTGAGTAAAACTGGTCCTCGTCCATGAAGCCATAGTTTTTAAACTACAAAACATGCATGTGAAACCAGAAAATATGCATAGAAATGGTCCCTGCATCATCGGTTCCTAATAAAAGACTGGAAAACTTCCACATTAAAAAAAATACAAGGGAAAATAATGATTCAAGAATCAATTCAAAGATATCCATTCATTTAAGTTATGAGAAAATGCCAAAGTACTAATGTCACAGAAGAGCATCTCATTCTAACCGCAACAGCTGCAATTGGATTAGTTATTCTTTCAATAGCCTCTAAACCTTCTCTAGAAAGGCGAAGTTTTGTATGACCAGGATCAGGTTCCACAATAGGAAATCTGCAAGTGATTAAAACAAGCTTTAGTCCTTTCCTTACAAAGGAAATAAACAACCCAAAAGACAGATGCTACAGGTTTGAACATCATGGCTAACCAACGAACGAACTATTGTACAGAATGTGATATATCCGAGCGTTCATAATAAAAAAACACATTACGGAATAAATCATTGTAAGCTTAGTTTAATATCAGAGGGGAATTTGTCTCATAGGTCAGACCTTGTTGAAAGTTTAAAATGTTCTCTCACTTTAATTAATTGGCAGTCCATCATTAATTCATTGAAGATAATACATATAAATAAAACATGAAAATGAACAAAAAGTAACGCTTTCGAAAATTAAATAAAACTTTTATCTTTCTAGACATATAGGAATTTAAAATAGTAAAAATAGCTTCAAGAACAGTGCATCAAACTAACTCTATATTCAACCGTGAAATTGATACCTCCTCAAAACTAAGTTAGAAAAATGTTCATGAACCAACAAATAAATCACACAAAATTAAGCAAACAAAATATTCAGAATCGAGCAACAAAGTTAGGTAGGTGTACAAATAACATTATATTATCAGAAATTGGAGATAAACCAAATAGTTATCCTTTCCCATCCAAATGTATCATAATAGGTTCTTCTAAGAACCTTGGACTACCCATCTACTTAAAAGCTAAAACATCTCCCCACAATAACAAATATTGTCTCAATCCTCTAGTTTCCACCCACCACCTAATCTTGGTTTGCTAGATAATTTTGTAGCTGATAGGCATTCCCTGGTATTCTCCCGTACCTTAACTGCAAATATATGGAGTACAAAAGTCTCTTTTCGTAGCTCTAAGTTATCGTTGCACCAACTTCGGTCTCGCTTTTCTATGCATTTAATTCTTAAGTGATATGATAAATGTTCCTACAAAAATTCCTTCCTTGAATTCATGTTCCAGACACAGCATCTTCTAATCATGAATCTTCTAGTTAACCCTTTTTTTTCGCTTTTATACCTTCTAAACGAAACTTAAACGGAGAGTTGTTCCCAAAGGCAGACATCTTGTAGCACTAACCAACTGAGCGCACTACGTAACAACAAGTCAACAACATAATAAATTAAAATAAACAAGAACTTCTACGTAACTCAAATGCCAAGAATAACAGATCTCAATCCATCTGGAGCTCCCAAAATCAGTAAAAATCAACGATCATCAAGATTCAAAACAACAGAAATAAAAAAATTGAAACGACTTACGGTTGCCGGAAGTTCTCGATCGCGAAAGACCGCCAGGGGATGGAGCAGAGAATCAAAAACACGAAAACCCTTGATGAAATTCTCATCTCTAAACAACCCTCCGTCAGCTATCTTCCAAATGCGACGAAGGCGGAGAAGAATGAAGGGGGCAGTAAATCACGCAGTGTTGATCAGAAGAAACACATTTTGGGTTTGGGGGAAAAATGGGGATCTACGAAGAACCATGAAAAATGGAGATACGAAAGGAATAATGCAGCTGCGTGAATTTGGATTTTGCATCTAAGAAGAAGAACATACAAGCAAACAAGCTCTGATTGATCTTCCGAACACGTTAACTTGGATTTGTGAATTCAATAAGACGAGGAGGAGATGATGAGATCCATGGAGAGAGCTGAAGTCTGAAATTTGTCTTCAAAATGGATTCATTTATGAGAATGATTAATGAGATTTCACAAAGATTAATGCTTCACATTTCCAAGAGGAACAAGTCAATGATTTCTTTTAATTTCTCAATTTAATCCACAACGCCATTTTCGATTTATTTTCCTAATAATATTAATTACTATTAATTTAAAAACTTAATTTTTCAATTAATTCCAACAACAGATTATTTTCAATATTATTAAAATTTATACCAATTTTTTTTTTTTTTTTTTATTGAATTAGTTAGTCACCGCTCACAACTTAATTTTTTTTTGTTTTATTATCGTATTTTTTTTTAAATCTTATCAATTTAGTAATTCATTAAATGCTTATTATGATACTTTTTATAATAAATAAAAATTAAAGTTTTTTTTTTTTTTTAAATGAGTTTTGGTTCTATATTGGTTTAAATAAATAAATAAATAATTACCGATTATTTACTTAGAAATAATTTTATTTGATTAATTTAAAGTCCTAATAGATAAGATTTTGAATGGTTCATAAATGTCATTTTCAAATTAATCAGGTAATTCTCTTGAGTTTACTTTTATTTATTTATTCAATTAAAAATTTATATTCGTGGAATGAACCAATGATATTTGAGAAATTTTTCGTGTGGAGGTGTAAGCCCTGATTTGGCTTCCTGGACCAGTTGAATGAATATTGAGTTGAGTCTTTTGTTTATCGTGAAAGAATAACGAGCAAGAACTGGAGGGGATATAGGTTTCGGTGAAAGGAAATAGCCAAACAATTTAGCTAGCGAAAGAGCGAAACCGAGTTGACTCGACTAGGTAATCTCAGCCGAGGAATAAAGGATAGGGAGGGTAGTTCAGTCGAATGAATCTTGACTTGACTCACCCTCGTTTTGAAGGAGAAAAATCGGTGAGCAAATAAATAGGTTTAGGAATGTTGGATGATGAAAGTTCGACATTGGCTAATTCAGGGAACGATAATGGATTTATAATTGAGGAATACTATCTTGTGAGGTCTTTTGGGAAGCCGAAAGCAAAGCCATGAGAGCTTACTCTCAAAGTGGATAATATCATACCATTGTCGGGAGTCTTGTTCTTCTAACAATGAGTTCTACCATGTCTGAGAGTCCAGTTGGGTTTTTCTTGTTTGTGGTAAGAACGGGTTTTGTTCTAGTACTCGAAAATTATATTCTAAAATCTTTCGTATGTTCCCGTTATTTACTTTTACATCAATAAAATAAAATAAAAAAATAAAAAACAAAATATAAATTTTTGGAGTGGAAGACAAAACGACGGCGTTTAAGAAGAAAGTGAAAACGGAGTAGAAATGTAAATATAGGAAAAAGTAGTCCCTTTTAGACAAAGTAGCGACATTTTTAAGCAGGATAAAGCTTCCTTCTTTTTCGACTCTGTAGAACTGAACTGAAACCAAGAACTTACGGACACAGAGGTAGAGAGGTAGAAGGTTCAAGAAGATCGAGCTCAAAATTGAGCTTCCTCTCACTACAAAATCAAGAAGCTTAAAATCATCGAGTTCTATTTTCCTTTTCCTCTTGCATGTAGATGCTATTTGAAACCGCCGTTCTGTTCTTAATCCATTGGTTTCGCCTCGCTCGACTTCAATTCCATGGCGAACAATCATTCCGAGACTCCCTCCGATGATTTCCTCGAGCAGATTCTTGGGATTTCCCCTTTTGGTTCGGCGGAGCAAGGGTTAGCTGGAACCGACGGCGGATTGGTAGGAGCTGCTGCTGCTGCTGCGGCGGCGGCTCACGGTCAGGCTCCGATGATGCTTCAACTTAGCTCCGGCGATGGCGGTGGCCACATCTCTACGATTGGAAGTGGAAGTGTCGGTGGTGCAGGGTTCCATGGCGGAACCCCTTTTCCTTTGGGGTTGAGCTTGGACCAAGGGAAGAGTGGGTTTCTTAAGGCTGAGGAAGCTTCTGGAAGTGGCAAGAGGTATTGTGGTGAGGTTGTTGATGTTCGAGCTTCAACTGTGAAAAATGTAAGCTCATGATTCTCTTTAACCAAAATCGTTTTGTTGTTTCTTCATATAGTTAAATCTATGTGCTGGTAGAGTTATGGTTGAATTACTGATATAGAATCATGATTTCTCTTATGTGTTCATATTATTGTGTTCTTCTTGAAATAACATGAACTGCTATGATCACTTATGGCTGTGATGTTTCTGGTTTTTGGTGTCTTGCTTAAGAGAAACAGGAAATTACAGACAGTTCTGTTTGATGTATTGCCATTCTTTTGCTCTTGAGACAGAGTGGATGCAAACTATTTATTTCAGACATCTTTGGAGTGTTTGATTGCATTGAGTGACTCTCTTTTAAGCTTTTTGCAGGTTTATCAAGGCCAACAAATGCATGCTACTATGGGTGCAGCACCGCATCCACCAACGATGCGCCCTAGGGTACGAGCAAGACGAGGACAGGCGACTGATCCACATAGCATTGCAGAGCGGGTAAGATAGATGCCAGTTTTGGAAACCAGAAACGGTTCGCTGTTGCTAGATGATTATTGTATCAAAATATTATTGCAGCACTTCTCAGTTTCTTGAAGTAATTTTCGTCGCCATTTATTTGTTACAGTTACGAAGAGAAAGAATTGCAGAGAGAATCCGGGCTTTGCAGGAGCTTGTTCCGAGTGTCAATAAGGTGATTATCTATGATTTTAAGTCATTGAAATTATTGAGATGATTGCCCAGAAAACCTGGTAAAACATCGGATGATAAGGAATTTAAATGGTCTTAGCATATGTTGATTGTTCCCTACATAGTTAAGATCTTAATCGTCAATAGCTCGAATTACCCTTACAACTCGTATTCCCCTCGCCCATGTGAGGGCTCCCGTCAAATCATATCTAAGCATGAATGCGTTTTACGTGTGGGGGGGGGGGGGGGGGG